>NC_068366.1:34327618-34333716 GCF_020536995.1 Dreissena polymorpha | reverse complement strand
TCAACAACATGCAAAGTTCCAGATAACTTTTTCAGCAAATCTTGGTTTGGACACTCTATAATAATCCAGCCTTAAAGTCTATTATTAATTCTTTTTTTCAGGTAAATATAATTTGGGCACATCCGCATTTAGGTTTTAGGTCTAAGAAGAGCTAATGACAATTGCCGGGGTTACAGCAGCTTTTTGCGATAAAAGGACCAGATAATGGAAAACGTTCGGCTTTTCGACGTTGTAAAGATGGTCTGTTATTCATAATAACGTTAAAGGCTGTTGATTTCATAATTGTAATGAGGGCCTAGACGAGTGGGAACTCATTGATAAAATGTTTACATTATATGCATTGATATTGAGTTTTACGCATGATCACACATTTTGAATTCTTATTTTATTTTTCCAATGTGTAACCGTACGCACAGAATTTAAGTCTACTTTTTACTAAATTTAATTCAATTTTTTACGACTTTAAGCCTTATCTGGAGCTCTGCATACATGCATTAGTAGCATATATTGAAATATATCCATAGACTTTCTTTGGTTATTGAAGGTAAATTACTGTACAAAAATTATGGTTAGTCATTAACCAAAAAAAAGTTAAGTCTACAAACACGCGGTTAATTTCGGTTCAGTAGCAAATATCTTACAAAGGTGCGCAACTTCTCCTATAACATAAAATTTCCGTTATACGCCGTAAATTTCCGTAGTCCTCCGTAGCATTTCGGAATGACTGTCAATTGACATCATTGTATCATGCATGATAGTATGTTGCTTTGTGCTTGGGTGAAACTCACATCTTACCATCGCGTTAATTTATTAAACGCATTAATATTTGATTTCATTATGCACTGCGGCCTATTGCACAAGTCTCTCTGCACAAACCAACATACACATAATGCAAGCATGCAATTAACGAACAAGAATGTTGGCATCTGTACACATGCATGATACCATTAAGCAGATGTAAATAGACATTGGACATAGGCAAGATGAAGTGTCATCAAGCATGAAAAGGTGTCTACATACTAATTGAAAGTACCATCAAGAATCATGACACAGTCACAAAGAAGGGTGTAATTTTTACCTAAATACCCTTCCATATTTGTCGGCACTGTGTGTTTGCTTAATTTCACTGAAGAACGTTCTACTGGTACATCTTACAAAAAAAGTGATAAATAAGACTGAGTAGCAATTTTTCGGTCGTTGCTGTTTAACGTCAAATTTGGCCTTCAACGTAACTTCTTAAAAGCCCCATTGAATTTACTTTAATGAAGAAGTTTCCCGCTGTAGGTCCGAATGAATTAAATCAAATTTTGCAATTGGCAATTTGATAGAAATCCCCCATAAAACGATTGTGCACATAGCTTTCTGAAATAAACAGGCCACATGTAACGCTATCACGATATCCAACAGCTCTGTTGCAAAGACCTATCTGTGTTCTTTCTTGGCGTGTAAGATCTATAATTAGAACATCGTCACCTAAACATCTACTAATAGAAGAGCATATTTTGGGGAAAACAAATTCAATAAGAGTATAAACACGTCCACGATCAATAATGTGTAGTTTGTTAAAGATATCACGGCAGTAAAAACATAGCACTTTTAAAGAGACCACAATCTGGTACATTTGGTCAATTGTTGCGTCCGTGGCGGACAATACATTTTTA
The DNA here is from genome assembly GCF_020536995.1 of Dreissena polymorpha. NCBI lineage: Eukaryota > Metazoa > Mollusca > Bivalvia > Myida > Dreissenidae > Dreissena > Dreissena polymorpha. The sequence continues at coordinate 34,332,055 of NC_068366.1, read as the reverse complement.
AAAAGAAGCGTACAAAAAAGCAACACACAAGTTCTTCGTAAGCTTGTTTTAATCTTAAAAACACATAATCGACAGTCATTCCAGTCAAATACAATACTAACAGTCAGCACTCTAGAGATCAAAATTGCGGATATAAATATTTAATTCAGGGATATCAAGTGTATCAAGTTCGAATTCCGGAAAAAATAGCCGGTAGTCTGGGGCATTAGGTCCCTTACAGGGATAAAAGGTAATCCCCGCCCGAGCCGTAGCTAACTGATTTATTGTAGTCTTTCTAGTTGCAATTTCTGGTGAGTACAATTCGGAATATTACGGATATTTGCAACATGTCGAAGATTTTCGGAAAGTAGCGAAGAGGTTTTCGTCAGTTAATATTCATGTCCGTGCCGGCCGCTAACTTATCAGAATCAATAAAAAAGAACCAGGAAAAATCGGTACCGATCGCAAATTTCCGGAATTCCGATAAAGCTTCAACATAATTTGTTCTCAAATGATCGCGTACTCGAACGAATCTGTCCCTACGCCTCCAACTCCCTTTAAATCTCATCGGACGTACATTGATCTCAAATCTATCCTTGGACGACTCAAATCATATTCCTGAATAGTTTGGCCTATTGACGTCCCTGTAATTATAACACTGGTCTTTTGGATAAACACCGCCTAAGTTGTTGCAATATAATAACCGTTTAAAATAGTTACCGGTTTTTCATTTTAATAAAATGATTAAGTCATATTCGAGATTTCAGCGATTGCCAATATTTTGCTTTGTTTCTCATAAGCATATGGTGCTGGTATCTGCTATTGACTCCTATGTAGATTGCAAATATTACATAACCCTTACAGCGGCCGAGCGCAGATATCTGCATTTGGCCGCTAAAAGAAAATCTTTGCGCATTAATTTAATTCAAATCTCATTATCATAATCAAAATCATCATCATCGTCGTCGTCGTCACTACTACCACCACCACCACCATCATCATCATCATCATCATCTTCTTCTTTCTTCTTCTTCCTCCTCCCTCCTCATCATCATCATTAACAACAACAGCAACACCAACTAACATCATCATCAAACAACAATAAACATCGGTAGCATACAATGTGCTTCATCAACCATACATAATTATATGCGTTAAAAACACCATAATAGAACAGCATGAATGAAGCTGTCTATTACTCTTTTATATTTCCTATACCAATATTTTTTTTCGTTAATTGAAGGACTAGTTGAAATCTTCTATAAAAGCCCTCCCCCCCCCCCCCAAAAAAAAAAAAAAAATAAAAAATAAAACATAATAATAATAACCCTAGCAAACAACAATAAACATAGGTTAGTTAGTATACACTGTGCTTTAGCAACCATGCATAATGAATGTTTATGACTTCGGACCGTTGTCAAATTTTAAAAAGCAAGATGGTATGTATGCGGCACACAAACACATAGATAATTATAGTTTTATACCTTAAACGTAGTTCATCAAATAAAGATAAGTTATTATCTATGTAATACTTAAATTAGGTTTATAACGTATGCATATTTGTCTAAAACTTGTGAAATGTGATTCGTAAGCCGACGACAACATTATCATTCGGACCCTTCTCCCCACCTAACAATCGAGATTAAACACCTGTGGAGATCCCGATCTTATCAATGAATAAACCGGTTCAATGATGTCAAGTCAAATAAAACATACTATTACTATCCAAATAAATATCTATCAAAAATGTAAATTGATATACCTACTTAACTAAAACTAAACTTAAACGATTAGCAAGAAAAATATATAAAGAAGAAGCAGGCAAAGTAGACAAATTAATTGTAACATATGTTTTCTCAGTCTCCCACTGTTGAACAATATAAATAGTATTTATCGCCACCCCAAAAGGGATCTTTATCACACGTTTGGCTCAACTAATATATAATTGTGACAGGACAAACTGTCAACAAATACCTTGTTAATGTTTTATACATAACTCCAATCAAAGGTCAACTTCCAAGGAAACTGCGGCATGTTAAAACTGTTGATTATGACAAAATGTTGTTTAGTACAAATCAGTACAATAGCGTCTGTTATGTGGCCAATACTAATCCAGTTAAATAAAACTTTAATTGCAGAAAAGTTTAGATTCTTTACACCTTTAAAGGGCCTTTTCACAGATTTTGGCATTTTTTTAACTTACTCATTAAATGCTTTATATTGATAAATGTAAACATTGGATCATAAAAGCTCCAGTAAAAAATCAAGAAAAAAAATAAAAAAAAGGAAATGTACATTGCCCGGAGCAGGGTTCGAACCAGTGACCCCTGGAGTCCTGGCAGAGTCCTGTAGTATAAACGCTTATGCCTACTGAGCTATTCCGCCGAGTACACATTCTCGACGTATTTTAAACCTTATATAAGCAATCTTCGTAGTTTCACAAAATTTAACGACAAAAACAGAACTCTCCAAATTATTCAATCGTTTCGCGTTGCAACGCTTTATAATTTTTAGGTTTTAAAATCGTCAAAAGATGCATATAATGGCTATATTAGAACATGGTTAATGTTCAGTATTACTGTTTCCTCACAAATATCATAACTAAAACGAAAACTTACGAATCTGAAACAACTTTTTTCAATTTTGTCAATTTACCAAAGCGTGAAAAGATCCCTTTAAGAAAATATATATAACAGTTCTTTCCTGTTTTAACAAAATGATACATTTAAAAATTAATTATGAAGCATCGCTAGCAATATAAGAAAGAGAAGTAGAAGGAGAATTATTATCAATAGTAGCAGTAGCAGCAGCAGCAGCAGCAGTAGCAGCAGCAGCAGTAGCAGTAGCAGAATCAGTAGCAGTAGCAGTAGCACTAGCAGTAGCACTAGCAGTAGCAGTAGAAGTAGCAGTATCAGTAGCCGTATCAGTAGCAGTAACAGTAGCAGCAGCAACAGCAGCAGAAGCAGCAGCAGTAGCAGTAGCACTATCAGAAGCAACAGCAGCAGCGGCAGTGGCAGCGGCAGTGGCAGTGGCAGTAGCAGTGGCAGTAGCAGTGGCAGTAGCAGTGGCAGTAGCAGTGGCAGTAGCACTATCAGTAGCACTGTCAGTAGCAGCAGCAGCAGCACTGGCAGCGGCAGTGGCAGCGGCAGTGGCAGCGGCAGCGGCAGTGGCAGCGGCAGTGGCAGCGGCAGTGGCAGCGGCAGTGGCAGCGGCAGTGGCAGTGGCAGTGGCAGCGGCAGTGGCAGTGGCAGCGGCAGCAGTAGCAGTAGCAGTAGCAGTAAGAGTAGCCGAAGCAGTAGCAGTAGCGGCTTTTTGCTTTTTTGTTTTAGAAGTGTTTGTCGTATAAGAAGAACGCAAGGAAGACAAATTAATTGTAACATGTGTTATCTTAGTCTCCGTTGTAGTAGTATTTGTTGTATCTACACAGCCATTTTTCAGTCACCTGAGAGACATGTTTTTATAAGAGATTTAATTGTGGACCAATACATCGTGTATTAATATCAGTGTACCCACTGGGACACCACATGGGGCGAGGATTAACAGATAAACTAGGCCTTCAACTAATTATGCGCCTAGAGGCAAACAATACTATAACTTACTGATAATTTTAGGATTGGGATGTGTTTGTATCTTATTTGAAATTAGCTAGCTTAATTCAAAAACTAATTATAGCCTCAATTTTATCACAAGAACATCATCACATATTCATTGTGCAATATATAATCATATCACCATCACAATATGCCAGAGCGTTAGTATTTATAGTGCATACATATCCTACAGCAACATTTACAAAACTTATTACAAACCAACCGCTCAAGCTTTAATTAAGATTGATTTCAATTTATATTATGACATACATTAAAGATCACTGTCAATTAATTAAAAAATAGCTTGATGCTTCGTACTCAGCGATTTAAATAAAAGAAACGTTGCGTACACAATAATTGGGGTTAATAAAAAAGTCTGCAATTAAAATAATCAACTTTAAATAATACTAGATTTAGTTTCAAATTGTCGCTCAAAAATGTATCAGTTATATCAGTTACTAAGGAATCGATTTGTTTAATCTCCGCAATCCAATAATAATTATGGTGTTTGTATGACAAATTAATAGCTATTCGTCATTGAATGTATGATACTCAAAAAAATATTGAAACAATAACCACAACAACAACAACATATGTGATTATGTATATATCTTCTTCAGATACTCTGTGTCATACTTTCAAAATTATCCTCATAAGATTCATAATAATAAAATAAACACTATTGCAATCTTAGTAAAAACCAACTTAGCCGTTATGCTAATGATTTTATGTTCAGTATGCGTGTACATTTCAATATTATATAACAACAAGTGTTAACAAATACCTATGTTTAATAAATATTAAAAACATGAGAACCAATGAAGGTATTTCATTTTAATAGACTAGTTTTACCGTGTGTGTACATTCA
>NC_068366.1:34222618-34322618 GCF_020536995.1 Dreissena polymorpha | reverse complement strand
ATACCCCAGGGGTGAAAATAAACTGGACAAAAGCCGAGCGTGAGGGTGGTTTTGAAAAAATCGGTTTATTTTTTTTAAGCATGGAAAGCTACCTACAAATTTGCATGTAGTTTAGTGAAATGATGCTGATTAGGAAAATAATTAATTAAATTATATTTTGATATGTGCCCATTAGAGGTGCGCAAGCTTAAAAAGGTAGAATTACCGAAATTCCCGTTCTTACACGTTGTAGCATGGATCGGGTATTGAACACGATACACGTGTGTATTAGCACCCTACTGTAGTCCCGGCGGGGTTATCAACTGCACCAATACACCGGTAAGCAACCAGGGGAATATCATATGTAAAAAGAACTATCATGCATGTTTGATTTGTTAAAGTGTGTCACAAAATTTCCCTAACTGCCGGTGTCGGCTATAATTTCGGTATAAACATGCAAAGAAATTAACATATATATAATGTTAATGCCGATATGTTATTGGACATTTTGTATGTCAAATGTTCATTATTTGTATTAAAATTAAGACGATTGTATTGAACACGATACACGTGTGTATTAGCACCCTACTGTAGTCCCGGCGGGGTTATCAACTGCACCAATACACCGGTAAGCAACCAGGGGAATATCATATGAAAAAAGAACTATCATGCATGTTTGATGTGTTAAAGTGTGTCACTAAATTTCCCTAACTGCCGATGTCGGCTATAATTTCGGTATAAACATGCACAGAAATTAACATATATATAATGTTATTGCCGGTATGTTATTGGGCATTTTGTATGTCAAATGTTCATTATTTGTATTAAAATTAAGACGATGCTTATTTGCCAGAAAGCGTTTATTTCAAATTCAAAACAAGCAATAATCATACATAATACCAAAATATAAAACTAACAAAATGACAACACTCTCGCTTAACGCAACGTTCAGAAGCACGCACACTTAACGAAATTAATGCAACTAATGCAAGCTGTAATTAATATGTGACTACTTGCTATACAACCAGTATCATGCGAAAATTGATATTATTTAATTGTGGTTCCCTCTTTGAATTTATGTTGCCTGTCGACTTTTAGAATAATGTGTCAGTAAGAAATGTATTGCTTGCTCTACAACCAGCATCATGCGAAAATGGATCTTATTTAATTGTAAATCCCTCTTTGAACTTAAGTTGTCAGTCGACTTTTAGAATAATGTGTCAGTAATAAATGTTTTTCTTCAGTTTCACATGTTTTTTTAAGAAAATTTAGTGAAAGATGCAAATGTGTCTTATTTATTTTTTTCTGTGTCTTCAATGTATCTTATTTATATGTGACTGCGTGCTTATTTTTTTTCAAGAAATGAAAGATGCAAATGTGTCTTATTTTAATTTTATCCATGTCTTAAATGTGGCTTATTTATATAAGATAAAATGATATACTGCCAGTGTCATGCAAAAAAGGATCTAATTTCTTAATATCCACATTCACGCTTTGTTCTTTATTAGCACCGTCTTTAATTAGGCTATCTATTTAAAGTACAGATTACTGTGAACTTAATAATTGTGCAACGGTGATGTTGATCCATTATCGTTGTTAATTTAAAATGTAGACAACAAGTTAGCAATTAATGAAATCAGTTATTTTGGAAGTAAATCTAATTTTTTCTGTACAGTAGCCAGGTGGATGTGTATTGAGCGGATAAGATAGGGATCACCACAACAAGTTTCTAATACACAGTATAGACTTCCCCTATTATTATTAATTACCTGATTGGAATAAATGAAGTGTTATAGATCATTTCATGTGAAAAGCAGGATTTCTGACATAATTTCAATCGTTTTGCTTTTATACACAATTTCATGAAACAATGAATATATTGGCGCGATGGAACACAATTTATAAATCAAGCTGACAGTATAGTATCATTTTTTAATTATGTGTAATTTAATTCGCATCTCTCCCTTAACTCGTTCAATGACACGTGAACTTATATCAATTATAAAACATCACGTGCATCATTAAATATTTTTTTTTAATTATGAAAACATATATGTTCTACATGGTTTTGTTTAGTTTTTTTTCTCAACCAGAGAGACATTATAAAACATTGTTATATATAAAGCGCTTTACTTTTCTACATTACATAAAGATATATCGATTTTTTTGTTAAGTGTACGTGCTTGACATATTTATAAAAAGGCAGTGTTTATTTTTGTAATAAAATCGAAAATTGACATTTAATTTGACGCAATCCACATTGTTTAGCGGCCAAGCGCAGTATTCCGCTCTCGGCGGCCGATGGTGTATTGCAATATATACAATGAAAAGCTGGGTTTCTGACATAATTTCAATTTTGTTGACGCGGAAGTGCTTTTTGGTGGCCAAAAATACTATTGTTCCCTTTATTTAAACCTAAATCAGTATTTTTTTTACACTTGAAGGTTTGTATAGCGGGGATTTCGGTACCGGCGCGGGTTCATGTGCTTGTTAAGAATTACCGAAATCCCCGCTAAGAGGCAACATATTATCCTGATTTATGCTTTGATTAAACATTGATAACTAAATTGCAAAAGTGTATAGCATATTGTAAATAAGGTAGTACGATATCATTTGTTTCATCAGATTTGTTTGGAAAATACTTTCTGAAGACTTATTATTACTATGTCATGTTATATTTACATATACTTTTGTGTAACCAATGTTTTAAATGTACATTTTACCTTTTTTACATTCGTTTACACATTTTTCACATTAATAAACTATTTAATAATGGAAAAAATATTCTGATAAGAGTGTTTAAATGATTAACACTAATATGATTGTGTACAAATCAACATTAATGCAAAGCCAAAACCCAAACATAATGACATATAGACCCTTTAAGGCGTAATATGGGGGATTGGCGTAAACATGGGTGATTTCGGCTCTGGGCGTACGAATGTAGCAGTATCGAAATCCCCGCTAATTATTTTCCAAAAGAAGTAACCGAATGGAAGATAATACATGTCACTGGTTGCTAATGAAAAAAACACTATAATAATTTTGTTGACACTTGAAGGTTTGTACAGCAGGATTTCGGTACCGGCGCGCGTTTAAGTTCTAGTGTAGAATTACCGAAATCCCCACTGAGAGGCAACTTAATGCTGTCAAGAGTGCTTAATAATTAAAATTAATATCATTTTTTTGCACCTTAACATTCATGTGAAGTCAAAAACCATTCATACCGATGACCTATTGACCCTTTAAGGCGTAAATATGGGGATTTCGGTACTAAGCGGGAGAATGTAGAATTACCGAAATCCCCTTTTAATCATCGCACATTAGTGTAACATAAATTTTAACACAATATATGTAGGGAAACTCATATGATTCGCGTAATGTGAAAATGATTATTATGCTATAATTCGACCACGAAACTTGACGTGACTTAATCTCGGACATTATGGAATGGAGCTACGCTTGCCGTATTTGACATAAGACCCATTTTCGCAAATTATCTTATCAATGCTTATATGAATTTGATTGCTATAATCTAATGCGTATTCGACACGAAATTATTGTCAAGGTTTTTCATTTTGTCAATATTTATCATAGCAGGGGACATTGCTGACATCAATATGGATACTGTTTTCATTTTCTGTCGAGAAATGATATGACTTATTATCAAGATTATTTTATAGTACGGTAGCGTTCTCTTCACAAGTGAGATTTATTTGTACTGGTAAATTGCTCTTATACTCACCATTCGGACTCGACGATCGGCTCGAATAAAAATGTTAGTCGCTTAAAAGTACAAATTCATCATATTGAGCACGATTATTATTATTATTATTATTATTATTATTATTATTATTATTATTATTATTATTATTATTATTATTATTATTATTATTATTATTAAATAGCTTTTAGAAACTTATACCTTAAAAAAAATCCCATGGGACAAAAAATCCCATGGGAAAAAAAATCCCATGGGACAAAAAAATCCCATGGGACAAAAAATCCCATGGGATTTTTGTATTATTTTAAAACACGATATAACGCGTTGAAATCGCGAGAAATGCTCATCATTTGTTAAAAGGTAGTGTTTCTGAAGGTTACATGAATAAATCTCTAAAAATCAGAAAAAAATCCCATGGGATTTTTTTTTCCCATAAAAAAATGGGATTTTTTTTCTATCAAAGTAAATTGAACGAAAATAAGCACAAATGCTTTAACAATGCTTAAAATCGATAACTAAGCAAAAACGAACGTGTTTTATGTTTTTGAAAATCCCATGGGATTTTTTCTCCCATAAAAAAAGCTGGAGAAAAATCCCATGGGAGAAACCAAAATTCCCATGGGATAATGAAAAATCCCATGGGATATTACAAAAATCCCATGGGAACCCCAACTTTGCAAATAAAGTTCATAGTGAAGAAAACGCATTTAACAAGCAAAAATAACCAATTATTAATCACAAGTTAGACTTTTATCTTATACTTTATCACAAATAAGCAAACCTTCAAGAAAAAGGGTACTTAAGTTTGCGAAATTTCGGTTTCGCAAAGTTTTTCCGGTGGCCGTTATACATGAATGTACACACACTTTAAAACAATGTTGCAGTGTCTCATATTGTATATTTGCACAATAAAGATATGCATATTTAACAAATAAATCCACATGTTCAAATAACTAGAGGTCCCTTTCATAAACCTTTTGAAATACAATATGACAATATAATTGGTTGTCATAAAATGACGCAGGATATTTTAATAAAATAATGGAAGTTTGTCAACAAATCAGCGCAGAGGTTTAACAGACATTGAGTCAATTGAAAGGATTCGCTTAATCGTGGGTAATAGATTGAAAGACACACAACGAGTTAGGCATGTCTTGAACAATCTGATTTTTACTTTCAACCTATGATCTCTTAAATGCTTGCAGTATTAGCTTCCCAATTTATTTAAAGTGCCCGACAACTATAGCTTTAAGATAAGACACCTGGATAGCTCAAGTATGAATTGTATTTCTAATGATCTCAAGGCAATCGTGATAATACTTGAAATGCTATAAAAGTTTATCGGAAAACATACAGAACGGCATTTTAATGTATCATTATGTAAATATGTGCAGCTATGAACTGTGCGATTACGAATACTCCCCATGTGTTCATTCTATTAATCAATAGTTTGACGATGTTCAAACACTTACGCAAATGTTCAAATTCAGAGGTATTACAGTAGGTTTATGGGTTGTGGAAAAAAGATATTGGCAGAAATTTCGATCTTTCATATAATCAGGTTGCGGGTTCTCATGATTGTTCAAATAAGGGAAACATATCATAATTGCATATCATACTTGCAAGATAAGAACATACATACAAAGTACTTTAGACTAGTAAAAATACATCGTCTTGGCAATGGTGTTTGGAGTGATGGGTTTCTTATGTGTTGCTGTGTGTACAGTGTGTGTGTGTGTGTGTGTGTGTGTGTGTGTGTGTGTGTGTGTGTGTGTGTGTGTGTGTGTGTGTGTGTGTGTGTGTGTGTGTGTGTGTGTGTGTGCGTGCGTGCGTGCGTGCGTGCGTGCGTGCGTGCGTGCGTGCGTGCGTGCGTGCGTGTGTGTGTGTGTGTGTGTGTATAACAAATGTTATTTTGTAAACTGTTAAACATATATGTAAATATATATGTAAATAACTTTTACTGATAAATGCACCTGATATGTACATGTACCTGAAATCAAACACTTTGGCACGCCTACGTGAGTTTTTCTATATTTTTGGTTTTCTAACAAGGAATATACAATTTCCCCCCCACACCAAAAAAGGCTACCTAGATCTAATATCCATTTTTGTGTTAACTCACCTTTGTGTCTCAAATATATACTAAATATAACGTTCATGTCTAAATTTACACTTTTTAATATATAAACTCTAGTTACATTTCATTAGAATAGAACTTACATTTTTCTCCGAAATGACCCAATAACCCTGGCCTAGGACATATACACGTTATATTAATTTTTGTTATACATTTTCCTCCCATTGCTTCCAAACGTTTACTTATCTATTTATCTTTTATTGTATTTTCACAATCAAAACTACATGCTGATGCATCAGCATATATCTAACAGATATCTAACGCGATGCAACATATCTCACCATTAACCGGTTATATGCTTCTTTGTCATGTGTTACATGAGGCATATTGCCTCTTTTCCTGAATAAACATCTACATTATGTTATATTTTCCTCACTACATGTATTATTCTGTACTACGTATTATATAACAAATGCTTTATTATTGGATTGTAAAACTTTTCACTTGTTCATATGCCTTTGTATTTTCATAGAGAATATATCGTACTTCATAACATTGTGTAACAATATGCATGTTTTTATTATGACCTTGACTTTGATATGTGTAGAACATCTTTTGTATACTTTTGTGTACTCATGGGCATTTCTGCCCCGATGTATTTGGAAATAAATAAAAAAAAAAATCCATAAAAAAATCCATCATACGTCGTTGTCAGAAAGTGAAAAGTACTTATGACAGAACTGAAGTCAAGTACAGGTAGGCCATATCTTTAATTTGTTGAAGTAAATGCTTCAGTGTATGATATTCAAAGCATCACACATTCAAATTTTCAATAGTAATGTTTACGTTCAAAAAACAACGCAATTGTATTGTATTTGTTTTGTTTGCTTATTTTATCCATTTGTCACGTGTATATTGGTATGAAATGTTATGCACTGTATATTCAAAAGGGAGGAGAATCAAATGATAAAACAGCAACGGCAGGATGAAAGGCCGCTCCCTGCAGATTGATGTCTTTTCGTATTGGAAAACTGTCTCATCCAAGACTATCTTTGTTTAAAGGCATACCCAATGTACTTGATTAGGTCTGTGGACAATACTGACAGCCATTATCATTTTGCAAGTGTGCATCTTTCATATTATGAACAATATTGAGAACATCTCGAGAAGATGTCACAAAGACTGATGCTAGCGATGTGTACTATCAAGATCACCGTTTACTATTATGGGATAAATTGCTTTTTGTTAAATTTTAAATCGGTCGTACAATGTCCATCGAATTCTAACGCTTCCTTTATCATAATAATTAGAGCTTGGAAACAACCATGCATGCACATTAAATTATATTTTGTTTAAAGCTTAATACGCTTCATGCTATAATACAATAATATGAAATATATATTATCTTTAAGCTATTTTAATTATGATCATAACAATGTGTGTACGGAGCATTATGTTTCCGTTTTGTTGTCAATAATGTGTTAATAATTCTGACAAGGTATACAATATAATTGTGTAATGGGCCATGACCTTCTGTAGGTCGAGTCGACATGATTATAATATGGTAACAAGTATGTGTATGCCAGACACTACGTGCAGAAAAAAACATGCATGGTGTTTATAGCAGTCTAAGAAAACTTTCGTGTTTTCTACGTGTTTATATTATGCTCAGTCATTAAAATTACGTTTTTTACTGGACAGAAAAGTGAGCAATGAAGAACTTTTAATAGTTGAACATATTATAATTACAATATGCTTGATTTAAGAGTTCGATGCTCGTTGTATAAATCTATTGTTTCGAGAAAAAGTTGTCGGCCCGAAAAGACAATGCCACACTTATCCAACGGTTATGAATAATAATGTGTTGTTGTAATTAATAAAAAGGTTCAACATGTATGAATTTAATGAGGAAAGTTTTAACGACTTTATTTAAAATATCGCATATGATATATGTTGCTAGGAATGTTGAAACTGCTTTTACGGGCTCATCAGAACGTGGTTTTTGAGTTTAATAAAAGTGATATTATGTGCATTTTTCACCGTTGAATTGAGCTGAAAAGAATTAACAGGTCAAAATAATAAGCTAAAATGTGGTAACTGACAAATTATCTGCAACTCATCTTTCTACCAGTTGTTTATAAAACATATATTATATTTTACATGACTGTCCAAGTCCTCTAAGCCGAGCGGAACTTTCTTTTTATTAGGATCAAAGTTAGTTTCGTGTGTCGTATGAATAGATATCGTTGAATGAAATTAAAATGATCCGTAAAACAAAATTGTGCCTTTGTGTCGTATGAACAAATCTTCACTACAACTAAATTTAGATTCACATCGTACATGCATGATATACATGCTGGCGAATTCGACTGTTGATATTCAAATGCATTATTTTTCTCTTTCCGGGATACTGTTTAAGTTTGTTGATGCTGAAACACTTGATATAAGTGTATATGAAGTGAAAACACCAAATATAAACAACGGTTGCGATAGACACCTATAAATATAAACATATACTGTTAGATGCGTCCTATGTCACTTTAAGCTTTTCTAAAACTGAACAAAATGAAATATTGTTTCGAATGTAACTAGGTAAACATAAATAAACTTATTTCTATTACGTGTGTTTAAAGTACTCTGCTTGAGTTACATTTCTGCACTTATCCAGTCAATCTTATAATGCCCTATTTAATACAGCAAGAATAGCCGTTGATATTTGATACGTCCTAAAGAGTTGCTATTAAGTGTTTTTTTGCACAATAGTCTATTTGGCAACTTAACCGGTTAGTGCATCTGAGTAATCGAGTATTGGACTGAGTTTATCCTTAATTATCTCCTGTGATTTAATTTTATCATCGGCTCTCCCGTGTATGTTTTAGCAAACGTAATACATATTTATAGACTAGTCTGGTATTTTTTCAAATAGTCTTGATATTAAATAATGTAAAACATGACATTTTAAAGACATTTCATAATTATTTATATTTATCTAGATACATATTTGAATAGTAAATCAAGCATTTATATTTATACTACTTTAGGGTATCCGTTGTTTAGAATATTGTTTTTACCATTTATTCGCCAATATGCATTGTACAGTTGAATACAAACATCACTGGAATACTAACAAATTAAATTACAGTACAATCAGTCATGTTACAATTATGTATGTCAGTGCTATAAAAATACAACACAAAAATACTAATAATTATGAATATTCGAATATTACATGAGAAAGAGATGGGTGATTTTTTAAGACTGCATCAACGTTTGTTTTGCGTAAATCTAATGATTTTTGGGCGCAAGCAACACAGATATTACACGAAACACAACGGTTTCAATTATACAGAGCTCTTTGCCTGTTTCTTGCATATTCTGCATTTTTCAAAGCCAATTTTTTTCCATATATTCAAGTTGCTTGGATTTTAGTAACGCGGTATTTTTAATAGTATATGTTATTGAAAATGTTCGCACGGAAATGTACAGCTTGCTTGTTTTATTAAATAGGTATGACTTTGTAATACAAACAGGATATTATCAGGCAGTTAACCTCTACACGAAGGTTGTTTACTTTGATGTTCTTGTTTTGACATTATAAAAACAGTTTGCGATGTTAACGTGTACATTCTAACTTGTATAACTTTTTGTTTAATGAGATTTCGTGGCGATACTTTTAAATATAGTAAGATAGTACATATGTTCTGGTTTGGATGGTCGGTATAGACACTAACGACCAAGTTTGCTAATAACCTCAATTCACGTGCTAAGATAAAATGTTTCAAAACCGGACACTAACTTCTCATATTTACTTTTGAAGTCATCTCATATTTACATGTCTGAGTAAACACTTGGCCTTTGTTATTGCGGTGTACCGGTTAGCGGGCATGATCGTAGGCGGAAGGATAAATAGACGAAGAAATGTCCTTTGTCCTAAAATAGAACTACTGATAACTATTACAATGGGACTCCATGCTAGCTCTAGGCATGTTATGTTTAATATTCGGTGAACGATAATGAAAAAAATATTCCGTGCAGCGTGCGCTTTGTATACGCTATATGTTAACTACTTATTTTGCGTATGACAATATAGCCATTTAAAAAACAAAATATAGTTTAAACAATGTTCTTGCCACTCACAACGCCCACTGATGAATGTACCAAGAAGGTCACCTTATTCATATAAATATTTTTTTCTTAAAGCCGATTGTAAACAAAAAAATATATGTTATAATACACAAGCGTTGATATTAAAAACACAATAAGTGACACATAGCACCACATTATTATAAGCATTCACTGACTTTAGCATTACACGTTACCATAATTATATTATTACATATAGTAAAAATAAGGCACAAATACGCGTTTAAATAGCTGTTCCCCATATTAAAGGGGACTTTTCACGTTTGGGTAAATTGACAGAATTGAAAAAAGTTGTTTCAGATTCGCAAATTTTCGTTTTAGTTATGATATTTATGAGGAAACAGTAATTCCGAACATTTACCATGCTCTAATATATCCATTATACGCATCTTTTGACAATTTAAAAACCTGAAAATTATAAAGCGTTGCAACGCGAAACGAATTAATAATTTGGAAGAGTTCTGGTGTTGTCGTTTTATTTTGTGCAACTACGAGGATTGCTTATATAAGGTATAAAAACATACAATATTGTATTAGGAAAGATGGCCGACTGGTCTAAGTCGTTTTTGCTTCAGGACTCCAGGGGTCATTGGTGCGAGCCCTGCTGAGGGTTACCTTTTTTTCTTTTTTTTTCAATTTTATTATTGAATTTTTACTGGAGCTTTTTAGATCCAATGTTTACTGTATCAATATAAACCATTAAATGACAAACTTCAAAACATGCCAAAATCTGTGAAAAGGCCCCTTTAAGTATGTCACACAAAAGTTATTGCTGAGTATAAAAGCCTTTACAAAATTGAACTGATATAAAGAGGTTGCAGTGTTGATCAATGCAAGTGGAACTTGCACTAAAGTAGGAATAAACAACATATTAAACAGATGTTTGCGTTTATAACATTGTTTTCTTGTGTGTTTGTTTTATGCATTTGCGTGGTGTTTTGGCGGATGGGAATTGTTCTTTGTAAAAAATGAGATTTTTGGTAAATGCAATTTAAATCTAAGCGGCTTTTACAGGTCGGGAACCTGTGTTCTATTTTATAAACTTTGTTAATTATTGTCGTTCTTTGACTTACGCATGCTTTTGTCAAGTTGTTGTTTGATACAGCATAACTCAGGCATAAAAATTAAAAAGGTAGATAATATACAAATTAATTTTATTAAGCAGGCATAACAATCTCAAGATTATTTTCATGGTGTTATATTAGAGAATTTCTTACGATGTCTTCAAATTTGTCACTACAAGGTAGTTTATAAATCGACTATACTGGGTAGGTTAAGCATTCTATTGTTTACAAGCAGAACATTACATTGAACTAAAGCTATGGGGCATGACATTCAAATTGATGAGACATCAAATTCTAGTTAAAAGTTGTCTTAAATGGATAAGTTGAATTCCCAATTCATTTTATTAAACAAGAAGACACTGTATCTAAGAATCCTGAACGTATTTGTTCACAAGCCTGGGCATGTTAAGTAAATGATTACATAGTTCTTGTAGCTCTACATATTAACATACATTAAACTAAGTGACCTAACATTTTCTCAGACATGTGTGGATGATTAAAGAAGAAGAACACGACCAGCACTCAACAAACTGCTGAAAAAAGTTCAGAAATACATTTCGAACTCGTTTATCTCGTGGGTGAGTCGAATGTAAGGTGCGGTGAGTACGTGAAAATAGCGGAAGTAGCATCAAAGTCGTCCGTGAGGCAACTTGTCATGGCGAATCAGAATTTCACATTTCTACAGCAATTCATTCAGAGCGAGAGGGATACCGGGGCGCTGGATTCGACAACGATTCCTCACAACACAATGACAGCCCAGTTACATTTACCGGATCTAATTCAGTGTGCTGCAGACATTATTAGACAATGTGTACCTCCTCATAAAAATAAACGATGCAAACCGCTGCCATAAAACTATTGAACATTATCGTCCTAAATGTAGCATCAAGTTAATGTTTCAGATGTGTTCAACCTCTTTTTCAAAAACGTATCAACATTTGAAATGGTGGATTTGTCGACATTCATGTCAACATCATAAAACAAACAGCAATATTATCAAAGTAAGTCATTTAATTTTAACATTCTCAAAGACAAAAACATTCAGATAATAAGTCGATTTCATATATTCAAAAACTAATAAACGTTTGGATTTATTTTTTTCAAAAAAATAATTAACTGTTGTAGAACCCAAAATACGACTTGATGATTGTGACTGTAATAATAACTTCCATAATAATATCTCTATATGCTAGTTGCATTTGACTTATGGCATAGTAAATAAGAATTTATCTATGCATCCAATAATTCGTTTTTGAAGAGTTGGGATGGGTGCGATCGGGTTAATGCAACATGCACAATGTATAATCTACAGAAGCATGGTCTTCTGATTAAAGCATTTATATAAAATATCTCAACTTACACTCTGAATCATCCACAAAAACACACAAGTCCCCTAAACAGCAATTTTTTTTATCATATAAATGTGATTTCATTGGTTATTTATATTTTTAATACGTTTTTGTTCAATGTCCAATTTAAACAAGGTATTTCCCATTGAATCTTAAGTGCAAGTTCTACCCGTAGAATCAGACTGAATCGCAATACAATTTTGGAACACAAATTCGAAAATGAAGGTGTATATACTGTTAAGTATTTTTTACAACTTTAATCACTTAACTGAGACACAACTTCTACCACCAACAGTGCTTATTTTACACTTTGATTTATTCTTATTTATAGTCGTGTCTTTTTATTCATTTATCAGAATAACGATTATGTTTTATTAATAACCGAACTGAATAAATATTGATAATATTATATGAAGACATGTTGTTGTTAGTGCGAATTATGGAAGTGAACTTCATACTCACTTCAATAATAGCTTTCATTGTAATTGTAGTTGTGGTATTTCCTCTTACGGTTAGTGTAAACAGATTGTAAAACGTAAAATTAAGAACTGTGGACTAAAATAATGATTAAATAATGTTGCTCTCGATGATTCTTTGTTTTTTATCGTAGCTAGTTTAAAATAAATGATCTTGTGGAATGTACGACCGGCAAATTGGCTAAACAATAATGCTGGTGGTGGTTGTGTTATATATATGCCGTGGTTATGCAAGAATAATTGCCCATGAGAACTACTTCACCAACTTATAAGGATACTGCTATCGGTGTTGTCTAAAACCAGCATATTGACATAATAATGGCTAGGGTGGTGTTTCTTGTTTTGTTTTGCTCATGACTAGTTTCAAATTGTCCATGACAAGTGTCAGACCAAAATACTGTCTAAAATAATAATGCTGGTAGTGGTCATTTCTTATGATTACCATAGCTGGAGTAAAACAATTCCCATAAAAACTGAAATATAGCGAACAGTTAAACTCCATAGACTCTATCAAGGAAAAAAACCCTGTCAACATTGTGTTAAACATCACACCAAATTTAAAACTGGGATCAACGCCTTCGAACGGTCAATGCAAATTATTGGGGGTTTAAACCGCTTTGTGGGCCTTCCGAACCTAATACTTACCACAGTATTGATCACAAACCAAACACGTGAATTAACTTTACATATGCAAAGAGGAAATAACAATTTACGAATGCTAAAACATGCCGTGTTTATCGATGAATACATTCACAGTTTTAGTGCACAATGTCTTAAAGTAACATCAATACTCAAAATCAACGAATTTTTCGCAAACTATTTCGTAAAATAAAGTTAACCCATAACAAATCAGTGTTCCTTATTGCAATAGGCAAAATTTTAACAAAATACGTGCTATGGTAAGTTGGTAACATATCTTGTTAAATCTATATTGCCAGACCACATCTCGTGTTGAAATTGTTGCTTTTGCTTCAAGAAACAGTGCTTGTTTATGTATTGACTTTATTTTGTTGAAATAGTGTACGAAATATTCGTTGATGTTGAGGGTTTATGGGCTTTTAAGTATTATACATATTTTTAAAAGATTAGAGGGTTGGTTTGTAAGTTTTACGAATAGAAACACAAAGGATCCATCTACAACAAATATTGAATTGTCAAAGTAGCTGTGTATCTATGGAAAATTGTTCAACAAACTAGGTGTACGAGCAATCGTACACATGTTTTATACGCTTAACAAAATTATACTTAAATTTATTTTCTAGTGAAAATAAACCTTAATATAAGCTTGAAATACATCAACAACGACTACTTCTACATATTGCTATGATCTAATACCGTGACAACATTTTAAAATGATTTAGATAAGATGATGAAAATTTCCTACCTGTGAAAATAATCCCGAGATAAACGTATCCAATAGTGTTAAACATATAACATCAAAACGAAAGTAGTTTCGTTTTTGAATAACTTGACACAGTTTCCAACTAGGTCATGGTTATGGTTTGCATTAAGCAAACAATTATTACTCAATGATTGAACGTTCAACATCAAAACACGGACTTTGCACGGTATATACATTATAAAGAGTATGAGTGAAGCTATTCTTATGCACGCGGATGTATGCTATTAATACAATATTAAGATCTTAAAGAATATGTCTTCAACGATATTTCTATAAACAAAATATTTGAGAACAAAAGAATGTCTCTTATAGCTGCGCTGTGGGGCTAATTAATGAGGAGTTTATGAGTTAAATCTTGTCCGTGAAATAAAAGTGTACCATACAAGTTTAACGCGCAAGGTTAGCTGTGGACGAATGAATCAATTTCGGCACGTGCATTAAAATTTAGTTTAATCACAAAGTAAGCTTTATTATGCAAACCGTCTAGTCTGTAGTTTGTTTGATATCAGCGCAAGGTACCCTCTTACATCCTCAATATACATGTACTTTCATTGTCCAGTGTACAATGATATCAGAGAAACTTTGTTTAATCGTGCTTCCGAGACAAATGTGTTCTTCTTAACACTAAATGATGTTGACAAATCTAAATATTTTGCAATTCTAATATCATACGAGCCTGTGCTAAAACCTCCTTTCTAATGCTACAGAGGCGAGTACTTTTAATTTGTAAGTAATCTTTTTATTTTGTACATAATGTGATAATTGTTTTAATTTTCCCCCTTTATATTGCGCCTGAAGCCATTTTACTAATACGGTTCACGGTGATCTGATCAATGTGATATATGATTTCTTATATCCATTTTTCAACTTATGCACGATAGAATTTTTGTTTTATCCTTCAGTATCCTACCATTGTTTAAGGCAGTTCTTGATTAATTTGTTTAACAAAGTTTCTTCAGTTTTAACTTTTTAACTTTCTATTTTATTCATTTGTGCAAAATTGTTGAATTGATAAAAGTCGTAATGTATGTAATTTGTATATATTAAGTGGAATTCTTAACTGCGATAGTCTCTTACAATTCAAATATGGAATGGCAACGTCTCAAATTACTCTCTTTTTTTCTTTAAACATTGACATTAGACATTGTGTAATTATTTGTATTGTAATCACCATGTGTGTCTATTGATAAGACTTAAATAAAGATATACTACTACCACTACAATTATTTTGATTGAATAACCACACCTAAGTAGAACTGGCGCTCCGCGTCATTTATTTGATAAATTAAGAAACAATTTTAGTGTCTTGCTGCCGATAATCATGATACTGACTGATACACATGTCCCAAAAGGTATTACACTTAAAAATCATATTCAAATATTGTCACTTCCCTACTGCAGCACACGCCAGTTACACGGTAATTACATGTCGATTAAAGTAAAGTAATGAATACTATTTCAACGATTTATTTCTTATAATACCCAGTTGCTTAACAGCCCGATTCGGCAATATTTTGCATTCAGTTTCATATATTTAATACTAATTGCATGTAAATTAATAAATTAATAAACTATGACTATACTTTCACAAAAGCAACCACTGATAAACGAAACCTATTGCAGAAAAGACGATTTCGGATTAACCATATTTGTTTACGTATGCCCTTGATGTTCGTGCATGGTGACGACATTTCACGATAAACACTACCCACAGCCCCATACATTTTATCGACATGATAATTTAATATAATATCGTATGAGTAATGTTGCGACTGATGCCGTTTACTATGTTAAAATGACACCGATTGACTGATATCCCTTGATGTGGTCAAGATGAGTTCGGATCGATTCATTTTGATAACGACTAAAAGGTGTCGATATGTATTCGGGGCGATTCAGTGAAATGCAATCACAGAACACATAACGTTGAGGTTTATACGGATAAGATCGTATTTACTTATTATACACGATAAAATTAACATTACGTTTTCATGAAAACTATGCACGTCAAATTTACACGAGTGTAGCGTTTATGAAGATTGCATAATGTTGTTTTCGTTCTTATACAGTAAATATCCTAGTGTTTGATATGTTATATGTTGATATGTTCTGGAAGTAATTATTTTGGAAGTTATGTTGATATGTTAATTGTCGGTTATAATCATGAAGGCGGTCCTTTATTCCTCTCACATGCAATATTTTAAAATGTAAATTTCAAGAATACGATTTATGTGATTTTGTTTAATATAAGTATTTTTTTTAGTTCAAACACTAACAATTCTATTTCATTATAATCGATTGTCGATGGCTAATTAAATTGATTTTAAAAAGTTTGCGAACGCCAAAATTGACATCGATCTTATTGAAAATCAATACGCACTGTCGTGTTGGATAGTTCACTTATTTTATAATATATGACACATTTAGTTATTATTTCATAAATATGGATAGTTGAGGGCGAAATACATGTGACTTGTAATGAAAATTCCATAATGATGACATGTTCAGGTTTTAATTCTATTGATTGAGAAATGTACATAAAGTTCGCTCCGCAAATTTATAATATTTATTGCGGAAAGATCGACAGTCAAATCGACTTACTGACATAACTGAAAAACCGACCAACCAAGCAACCAATCAACCAACCGACCGACCGACACAGTGACTCAAAATTATTCCCTCTGTATTTTTGTTTCCGGAAATATCGGGCTTAATCAAGTCTTAAATATAGAAACAGATTAACATTTACTGATCATATTAATTGTTTAAAGCACACACGTTAGGCATCTCTTAGTCACAAGCGAGATTCTTTACAACAATCAGCTAGCTAATCCCTATGTTGAATGCACTTCTTAACTTATGATTTACAATCACTGAACACGGTTCGATATGTTCTTTGGAATTGGTCTGGTTTTTGTTTTGCAAAAAAAAACAAACACACTTTGATGGAGGAAAATGACTTGACAAAATAATATCGAAATGATTTTTTTGAACCGCAACACCATTCAAATAAAATCACTACGAAAATCACTACGATCCAGTACCTATCAGAGCCTGCCGCAATAGTGACGAAGAATACTACCCGACCCCTCATGTAATAACATAGTGAAAAATTTGCTACTAAACGATACATATGTAAAACGTTATGAGTCTTGTGGTTTTATATAGATTATTTTGCTCAGCGTTTATATTAATAACCATGAAGTCATACAAAACTTTATTTGAAAAAGAGCATAACTTTTATAATTTTTAACGTATGGTTATAAAAATCTCACATGAACAACTTCAAACAATTGAAAACCAGCGCCTTAAAGTTTGAATGTTGTGCGTTACACTGTTTCATTAACTTTGTGTTACCGGAATAAAGAAACCACATTCGTCTACTACAAATACTTAATAAAGATAACCTCATTTATGCTTTTTTTACCGCCGAAATACAGTGGTTTTTTATTCAGTATTTTAACTATCCGAAGGCTATGCGAGCTAATTTTATTACGGACCCATACCATGAAGGAAACAGTGGTCATTTTAGCATGTTGTACACAACTGACATTTTCATCTCCTATTGCTATCCGATGTGGTTCGACATTGTGTGAAAATGTTGGGTACGAATCCTGAATCCGCCCATCGGAAGTTCGCACAGAGCAGGACTCGGACTGCTACTCGTGTGAGAAGCTGGATTTTATCTGTGACCCTTGTGACCCCGCAAACACAAGAAAGGGTTGCGTCTTGTATTGTACAGGTAAGATTGCATAGTGCTTTTCTTTGTCAATAAAATGGTGTACACTCAGTAAGCTGTATCCTCGTACATAAAATAAGCTTGTAAAAGGAACATAATTGAGTTATTTCGAACAAGAGAAAAGACAAGAGACACTTAGTAATTTGTTATTTAGTGTTATCTTTTAACTGATAAATTGTTGGTTATAGAGTGTATTTGTTTCATCATGTTTAACCAGAAAAAAATAGAGGTAATGACATATGCCCTTCCCAGGTTTGTATTGTCTCCACAGACAAGGCTAAAGAAAAGGAAAAACAAATATGGAACGATGTGCAGGAGTCTCTAAACTTTACGTGGCAGCGTCTTGTCAAAGAAAAAGACAGCATAATACAGACCGGTGTGTTTATTAGTTCTTATTATAGAATTAAAACAACGGATACATCGTCACGACTATAGAGAAACTTAAATGAAGACAAATGCTGTGCTATTGATAACTCTGTAAGCTGTTATATTGACTTTGCTTTTGTCTGTGTTCCCTATTCAATGCTTAACCAGACATATACTCTTTCTTAAGTAATTTTAACAGCTTGACCTCAAGAAAAATGCTGAACAAGCAAAACAATTTTACGAATCACAAGCACGAAGCTTAATTTCTGTTACAGGTACAGTAGATTATGCAAGAAAAGAGGAAGATGCGAACCGAAAAATACAACTATACTTGGTGCTCTTCCTAGCGACGCTTGTTACCATTTGTTTGATTGTTTCGGTATAAGTGATGTGGGTTCGCTGGAAATATTGCAAGTACCAGTGAGTAATTTTTGCTATTGGAACTCAGTGGAAATCTGTTTTCCTTAATTGTATATGACGTGTATACCAAAACAACATAAAGCTATGGGATTTGGGATAACATTCACAGTTATTAGACATCAAATATTTAGTCAAAGTGTAAATGTTCATGCGAAAAACGTGCATATTAAGGTTTCCATTTATGTTATAGGAGAGCAATAAGTTCCTAGTACATTCTATTGAACAAGCAGCATAACTACATAAAAAATTCGCGTAAAAATTAATATGTATACTTAAATAATATTATTTTACAAAAGCCTGCTTAATGAACAATTTAAGCATAAATAATAAACATTCGATTTGATTGCAATAGATCACTATCACGTGGTTTGTAATGACCAGGCTATTCGATACACATTACTAAGTCATAGACTGTGCGGTTTTAACGAAATTGTTTGCGACCTATTGCGTCTTCAAGTTTACGAATTTAAACCGTACATATTTTTAGAGACTGTGAAACTAAATTGTTAATGTAAATTTGACAATTAAGTTAACATTATAAACGTAATGAATTCAAATAAAATAATCTGGTGAAATGTCAGTGACACAGGTTTCTGCGTCATTCTGGTGAGCAGCTTTAAATATAAATATAATAATCATTATTAATCGTCATGAAATGCAGTATGATATGTTGGTACTATTAGCCATTGTCAACATACCCATAAAGAGCTACGTGTAATCAAAAGTGCGTTGAATTAACAAAGTACGTGATTCATTACAACCATGAATAAGCAGTCGATATCATATCATTTTCACTAGATAGTTAAGACGATCATATAAACATGAGCGAACAATGCTATTCAATTTACAGGTTAAATTGTTTTGGAAAGACATACGCCTTAAAACTAGATCAAAGTTGTCTTGAAAAGAAGTATAAATTTAGAAAACTCTAAATATTTCGGTCACTATTTATAATAGCCATAAAAAACATAGGCTGCAATATGAGACGTTTACAGATGTATCATACAATGTCAAGCGCAAGTTGAAGTACTCTTAATTGGTATGTTGATAGAAAAAATAAAATAATTAGACAATATGCCGTGAACTCGGACTCGCCTGTTTTCTTTTTATTAGCTGCACAACAGTGACACCAAACCATGAATATAAAACATTACAATTAAACTCATGAAAATACTTTATAAAGTTTCAAGCCAATTGAGATCAAGAAATATTGTTTACGCGATCTCACTGATGTTTGGATTCGGTCAAAACTGCCTGTTTTGCTGAGAAAGACATTCAAATATAATTTTCTCTGATTTATTTCGCATATCAACAATTGTACGTTATTCAACAGTATATAATATGAAAAAACATAATTGATTACGATGTTACCTTGATCTTTTATATTTTACATATATCTTTGACCGAAACATTTTCTTTTATTCGGAACACGTTTACATTGTAACATCGTTCAAAACAATTATTATTGTATTTGTTAAGTAAACGCCTATAAAGGACTTTACTAATTTCCGATTAAAATTGTATATTTATATTTTTAAGAATTAGCCTATAATCCGGTACCAATCTCCGATTTAAAGTGTTATATATTAAATTATATATTGTGTTTATATGTTTAATTGTTGAATTTGTCCAAAAATTTCCAATTACTTGTAATTATTGATTTGTTAGATGTTCGGGGAAGTTCTGTACTGGCCCATTTTCCAGTCGTTAAAAATGACAACAAAATTGGCGCTTTAATAGTATCGAGCTTTGGAAAAAAAATTGTTTACCAGGTGTTTGAACGTATTAGCTTTGGTAAGTTCTTTATGGACATTTTCTGAGGCTCATAATGATTTACAACAAAAACAACTAAGCCATGTCGAACTATTTTTGACACACATACCATTCAATGTATCTCAGTATAATGTTTATAAAAGGAATGTTAACCATGTTTGAAATAAACTGTCATAGATTCATAAAATATTAAGTGGATTGTATTCAGCAAGCAAAATGGCACTCCTGAATATGAAAAAAGTCTACTATATTCTTTCGCTTATTGAGAATCACCAATCGAAATTGAGTAAATAATTAGCTTTTCAGCGATAATTATAGAAAAACGCGTAATATCGATAAAAGGTTTACACTACCGCCCAGGTTAAATAATGAGATTGGTGTAGTGGTAGCGCATAAGCTTTTGCCTCTATAGGTCCCAGTTTGAACCCCCGTTCCGTTACATTGGTTTGATCATTTTCTTTTTTAATTACTTAAAACTATTCCAAATATTACAGCGTTGAGAATTTATTAATTTACTGAGATCTTTCAAAATTACAAAAAACTGTGAAAACTCCCTTTAAATCTTGATTTCAGGAAGAATGAATTGAAGATCCAGTTTCAAGAATTTTTAATAAGAATAAGTGTCGATCCCCAATCATGTCCAATAACTTTACGGTTCATTTCTATATAAACACCATCAAATTATTAGCGATAAGGTTAGGCTCATGTATGTTAACATTCAAATAGCGATGTTATAATAATACTGTTAACTTAGGTACGTCGTTCTTTTTACGCAGATTTACAGGTATTGTACGATGTTGTTATGAAGAGTTTACACATATTACTTGCCTGTATAATCGCTAAAATTAATGCATTCAAATATTTTTCATTTTAAGGCTAGAGCATAAATAATCATGAAGGTAGCCACGGTGTTCATGTTCTAACAACAAGAACTACAGAAAAAGTACTGTATGCTGATATAAAAGCAAGCATATAGTGTAAAAAGTGTGAAAGTGTAAAAAGAAGGGATGTAGTTGACACTTGTTCGTAGTTTCATTTCATCGTTCCTCAAAAAGTTGTTACTCTGTTGCTCTGGTCTCTTTCCTCAATGAGTAATTAAAGGTAATTAAATTGAATGCGTATTAATTCCCCTTTATTACCGGTATTGTTTATCGCTAAACAAGTATGCCATTTCGCTATCGACGAGCAAAAGCCGACATCGTTGTGATTCGCGCAGAACTATGACTTTATTTGGAAAATTGTTAGCAAAAGTACGGTCCTGTAAACGTATTAATTAATTTGCATACGTACTGAGTTCCCTGGCGAAAAAGAACAATATTGCACGTGTGTTTACTTTCTCATGGAATGCAGCGTTTTGGTAAAAAGAAAAATATCTTTTTGGGTAATGGATATTGAAAAAGTTGTACGGTCATAAACACGTATGCATTTATTTGCATTAATATTTAGTTCCGTGGGGAAAAAAAGTTTTTTACATGGTTGTGCTATTTTATAAGAATTCATCGTTCAAATACAAAGCAAAGACGTTTTAATTACAAAATGTTTACATGTACTTAAAACTTAAAAACTTTATCTTATGTTCTATTGTAGATGCATGCATTTTATAAATAAGAACCATTCTTGCCAAATCTACACTAAAAACGGAAGCTTCGGTTGCACATACGTCTTTCTACAGCTTAACAAGCAATATATATTTATCAAGATATTCATAAAATTTACTTTAAGACATGAACATATCATAATAAAGAATTATTCAATAATGCATTTGATTGATCTGTATTAGAATTATTTCTTATTGTTCTGCACTTTTAATCAATATATTTTTTAATATTTTGGTGCTGAGAAATACACCACATTGTTTTCAGCTGTCTTTGGAAAATGGTCCAGTAGACCTAGTGGTAGAAGTAAAGGAGCCACGTCAAAAGGTGAAGATTGCTATTGGGTCCCACAGAGACATATGAAACATTTTGCACAGTTTGTTTTAACCTCACCAACATCCCAAACGCATGTGTTTATATTCGTTCGAGAAAATCGTCAGTGTCTATCTTATTGATACAATATCACCGCAGCATTATTATTTTTTGTTACAATAACGGACATCAACAGCGAAAAAGCTTTACTTGAACAAAGCGGTTTGGGTGTTCACTGATCGTTTTGTCCTTGGCTGGCATGACAGACTGTTGTCAACACTGATGACCCACATAGAACATTTTATGACCATCATTAACTTTATGTCTGCGCATTCAATACAAATAGGGTGTCACTAGATCAAACAAGTTGCACGCAATATTGAGATCTGATATGAGTATCACTCCTAATCATCCTTTAAGTTGTAAACAGCTAGCCTCAATCAAGTTTATAAATGCTTTATTAATTTTGTTTAACATACATTTATTGTTGCATAACTCGTCTACCATGCCAAAGTACTTCCTTGTTTATTTCAGACAGCATTCGGTCCAGGTAACCTATATTTAACATATATTTATTTAAAAAAAAGGATTGAAATAATCGAATGTTTTGCAATAGTACTACTAATTTAAGGCATGGGTTACTCTTTGCAAAATGTTGTTTATGCTTAACATCGGCTTACATGTAGAACAAGGTCGATAAGGGAGCTCATTGACCTGAGTAAAAACTGCAATATTGCATGAGACATACAAGCCTGAGGTATTTCACAATAACCGAGTATTATTTATAAACATGTTCGCATTGGTTTATATATATGGCTAGGTGGAATAAAAACGCGACACAGTATGTTATCAGCATACGGTCTTCATTTCCCGGTACGCTGTCATTCAGGTAACATGCGATACAAATCTTTAACGCGTTAGAGTAATGATACAACTGCGTAAGACAACACATAAAAAGATGTGTTATATTTGTATAATAAAAATATGGATATTATTCATGGATTTAATAATAATTTACGTCAATATTTTTTGTTTTGAATACGCTTTTTGACTGATGGATTTGTACTATTCGTAATATACTTACATCACGTTTCTTTTAAATATTTTAGAAAATTAAAGTAAATCTTCGAGATGCTGCCTGAGTCGGTTGTAATCTTGATGACGCAAGCAAAGATCGCTTTCATTCTGGTTGTAGGATTAGTATTACTGTACAGGAAATGTCAAAAGTCAACATAGAAAAGCGCTTCGCCGCATCAGCCGAGCGGGTATGTTTCCATTGATATCGTTGTGTTCTGAATTCTTAATGAGCATAGCATTTGCATTATGTTTTTTTTTTATAATGATCCTGAAATAACGATTTAATCATGTGAATTAGTTACAAGTGACCTCGTCTGGAATATCACGTTTCAATTGTATTCACATCGAAATGGGCTATACGGAAGTTTATCGTGATTGTTACGGTTAACAGATACGTATTTTATAAACAAAGCTGTATGTATATATAAATAGTGCGTTGACTATTTAATCGAGTCGTACTTATATAACTTACATTCTTCTTGTACGTCATTAGGTTTAAAGTAGAGGACATACAATACAAGTTATACTTTTAAGCCACAGGTTTATAAAATAAAGTAAATCATAAAGTAGGCTTAGGAAGATACACAACATTTATCTTCCATAAACCAACTATTGGAACAAGTTCTTGATTTTTGGTACGGATTGGACCAACTGAAAGTACAGCTAAAATTCCTTTGGGTTTTCCATCTATAT
This sequence comes from Dreissena polymorpha, assembly GCF_020536995.1. Classification (NCBI taxonomy): domain Eukaryota; kingdom Metazoa; phylum Mollusca; class Bivalvia; order Myida; family Dreissenidae; genus Dreissena; species Dreissena polymorpha. The sequence goes on along the minus strand of NC_068366.1, from coordinate 34,298,429 downwards.
ATTATATTATCTAAAATACTATTTTTCTCAGTGAAATTTATCGAGTTTTTACTAGCAATTCAAAATAAAAATCTAATTACGTTATTTTTACCAGCAGACATTCTAGAGGAGTACCTGGTATAGTTCAATCTTAAGGTTAATCGAGTCTATTTTGTTCGAAGTCATAGGATGAATTAACAGTGTTTATGTTAGCATGTTTTTTGTTCACCTTGCATTTTCTGCTTCCAGTGCTATTCGATGTGGACTGACTTGGTGTACAAACAAATTGGTTACGAAACTTGTATTCGACCACTGGAAGTTTGCAGAGAACAGGACCCGGATAGCTATTTGAGTGGCAAACTGGCATTTGTAGGTGACCCGTGTAACCACGAGAACGACAGACAGTAGCATTGGTAAACATTCGCTCAACGTTGAAATCATGTGTCTTCTTTAAGGCAGACAAGAGTAAAGAGAAGGAAAAGCAAATATATAGTCACTCGCAGGAATATCTTTACCTGACGTTACAGAGTATTGTCATAGAGCAGAAATGTGAAGCTACTACATATCAGTATGTTTATAGTCACGTACGGAAATGGATATAAAGATACAAAGTAAGAAAAACTCAATAATAAGCTAAATATACAATTTAGCGATACCCATTACTGTTGGATGCGTCTGCCCATGATAATTATACAACGTTTATGTATACATAGTCTATTTGCAAAACTGTCGTTTGCGATTGTGGAAGTTGAACTCGCGAAAACTCTAAAGCACAGTGCCTTTCTTTAATCCCTTCCACCAGAATAACCGCCATGTTTATGATGTACTATGTGAGCACTATACTAGTCTTAATAAGGCGCTAGATGTATATTGATATGGTGTATGTGGCCTTATGCACTCGCTTAAACTTTATGTTGAAGTTGAGTTAGTGGAATAAAAAGTGCAGAAAGGCAAAATTATTTTACGAATAACAAGCACGTGGCGTGCGTAATATCTGTTATAAATGCAGAAGATAAATAAAGGAAACTGAAAGTTGAGGCCAGACAAATACAACTATACTTGGTGCTCTTCCTAACAACGTTTATTGCGCTGTGTCCGAAATAATTCTATTAAATAAAACAAAATAAACTGTACATAAATATCCTGACTCGTCCGAATGAACATATGCATTCTGGTAGCTCAATATATTACCAGACATTGAACTAAATGCATTTAGTGCACTAATATTTGTCCAGATGGGGTCGAATAAGAGAAGAAGAACACAAAACACATTCGATGAACTGCGGCCATTATTCAGAACACGTGCAACTCGTGGTTAAGTCAATTGTAAGGAGTACGTGGAATAAGTGGAAGTAAGCAACCAAGTCGTCCGTAAGGCAACTGGTAATGGCGCATCAGAATTACACATTCCTACATCAAATCATTCAGAGCTAGAAGGATACCTCGGCGGTCGAATCGACAACGTTTCCCAACAACAAAGTGACAGTCCAGTATTAGATAATGTGTGCCTCCTTATAAACGATGTAAACCGCTGCCATAAAATATTGTGCTCGCCCTAAATGTCGAATCAAGTTCATATTTTAGATATGTGTGACCTCTTTTGAAAGAAACTGATTACAAGTTGAAATGGTATATATGTCGACGTTTCAGTCCGGTACACTGTTTCGATGTTAATTATATTTAAAGTACATACTAATGTCGATATTCGGATATGTGGATATTCGACTCTCGACTTTCACTAATCCATTCCAACATGATAAACCAACAGCAATATTATTAATGTCAATCATTTCGATTTAAAATTATCAAAGACAACTTCATTGAAACAATTAATGAATTTCATATATGTATAAACTAATAAACGTTGGGACATATTGTTTGAAAAAGGAAATTAACTGTTGTAGAACCAAATTACCAATTGATGATTGTGACTGTTATTATAACCTCGAAAATAATATCACCATATGCTTGTTGGTTTGTGACTAATGCCATTTTGATTGTTTATCTATGTTTGCAATAGTTAGTTTCACAAAGGATATAGTTGTCGCGATGGGGTAATGCAACATTCAAACTGTCTTATCTACGAGAACATGGTCTTTTTATTTAAGCCTTAATATAATTAATTACAACTTAGCCCCTAACCAATCCCCAGGAACAAACAAGTCTCATGAAGAGCAGCGTTCACTTTTGTTCATATGTATGTGATTTCCTTGGTTATTTATTTTAATAATTGTTGTGTTCAATATCCAAATAGAACAAGGTATTTTCCATTAATATTAAGAACAAAGTCTATTTGCAGAATCACAATGAAAAAAAAATAATTGTATATTCGAACACACATTCGGACATTTTTAGTAAATGTCTTAACTTAGAAACAACGTGTGCCAACAACAGTGCTCATTGCACACTATGATTTATTCTTATATTTTTTAATTAATCTGAAGATTTTTTATCAGAATAAGGATTGTGTTTTATTCATAATCCTAACGATATAATATTTATAATTGTATATGAAGACATGCTGTTGTTAGTCCGACCTATTGAAGTGAAATTCAGATTCTCCACAAAAGCTTTCATTGCAGTTGAAGTTGTGTCATTTACTAACTTATTGACTAAATAATGTTGCTGTCGATGATGCTTTGTTTTTCTCGTAGCAAGTGTAAAAAATTATTCTTGAGGAATGTAAGACCAGTAAATTGACAATGATGCTGGTGGTGGTTGTGTTATATTTGTGTCATGGTTTTGTAAGAATAATTGCCCATGAGAAGTACTATACCAACTTATTGACTAAAATAATGATACAGGTAGTGGTGATGTCTAAAACCAGCATATTGACTTAGTAATTACTATTGTTGGTGTTTTCTTGTTTTGTTTTGCTTATTACTAGTTTTAAAATTGCCTGTGACATGCGTGAGACCAACATACTGTCTAAAATAATAGTGCTGGTTGTGGTAATTTCTCATTATTTCCATAGCTGGGGTTAAATAATTTTCCAAGCGAGAAGTGAAATATGGCGAACAATTAAACTCCAGAAACTCTAACAGGAGAGAAATTCTTGTTCTCTCCACATTTTGTTTAACAGCTTACAAATTTTTATTTGTTAATTAAAACTGAGATCAAAGCATTGGGGGTTTAAACCGGTTTGTGGGCCTTCCGAGCTTCACACTTACCTCAGTATTGACTACAAAGCAAACGCGTGACTAAATTAATGTTAATCAACTATACATATGCACAGAGGAAATACAAAACTACAATGCAAAAACGTGAATTAAAGAATCGAAGAATGCATTCACAATTTTAGTGTACAATGTCTTAAATTAACATAAATAATCAAAGTCAACGAGTATTTCGCAAAATATTTCGTAAAATAAAGTTAACTCATAAAAATACCAGTGTTCCATATACCAATAGACACAGTGTCAACGATATACGTGGTATGGTAACATAGATTTAAAGAAATAAAAAAATGCTCGTTTTTATTTTTGTTTGGCACAATATATTTTATTTTAATTTCCCGCAACTATAACTCTTCATACGACACACGAACACTAACTTGGTACATGAACATGTGTTGAATATATTGTCCCGCAGAAATAGCATTTTGTATCTTGTTAATTCTTACCAGATAACATCTAGCATTTAAATTCTGGCTCTTGCTCCAAGACACATTTTTTATTATGTGTTAACTTGATTATTTCGCAATATTGTACGAAATATTTGTTGATTTTGATAGTTTCTGGGCTTTTAAGTACTATAGATATTTTGTAACATTCTAAAATGATGTAAATTAGATGAAAACTTCCTACCTGTGGAAATAATCCCTACAACAACGTATCCAATATTGTTTCACAAATAACATCAAATCGAAAGTAGTTTCGTTTTTCAATAACATGACACGGTTTCTAACTAGGTCATGTAATATTTTGCATTAAAGGGGCCTTTTCACGTTTTGGTAAATTAAAATGTAATATTAAAAAAACTTTTTGAAAATTCGCAAGTTTTCGTTGTAGTTATGATATGTGTGAGGAAACAGTAATACTAACCATTTACCATACTCTAAAATATCCATTATATGCATCTTTTGACGATTTAAAAACCTGAATATTATATAGAGAATAATAGGTTAGTGTTGATTATAGATCAGGTTTATCATGCGAGGCTTTGAAAACAAAAAGCACGAGCCTTGGCGAGTGCTTCTTCGTTTTCGTGCCGAGCATGATAAACCTGATCTATAATCAACACTGACCTATTATTCTATTTATTCCACTTTTTATTCAGTAATATTTTTTGTATTTAAACAAAATAAGTTTTCATGAGTGTTTGTCGTACTTTGTTAATGACTGTAGTGTAACCAAGGTCAGTGTATTACTCCGCGTTCCAAAAATAACCGCTGATCAAATGATCTCTTTTTTTTTAAATCAGAATATCGTTCTGTAACAAAGTGTCGAGCGTTATTAATTACAATTTTAATCATATTGAATTGCAAATCTTAAAGTTCTATGATATCAATATGACATTAACTTGTTATATACAAGGAACTACATTTGTTTACAACGTAGCCTAACACCACACACAATTCACTTTCGATATCAAACTATCAAGTCGATCACGAGGTGCACAATATTTGCTTCTTTGTTATAATATGTGGTTATTTCGTGACGAAATAACAAAGATTACTTGGATTTAAGCTAATTATATACATTTTGAATGTTGAAAGTGGCACCAAAGAATTGTGAGGCAAAGTTGTTCGAACTAGAGAAAGATATTTGCTGGTGAAGTGACTGGGTGGGGCGAACATCAAGATCAACTTGTTCGACGGTAGACAGTGGTTGTCTAGGCTGCATTTCAACCATAGTTTCGATGCATGAAGGTGAACAAGAGGAATCTGTTAAATTGTTTCATTTACTGGACTGAGCAAGAATGAACACTTTTGCTGCTGTTCAACAGATATGTTGGAATAATTGGTTATGGACTGGACATTTTTGTGCCCTGTTATGGCCATGGTTTCAGTGGGTGGAATGTTTGCATTTCGAAGTTTCTGGACCAGGAATTTGCGAACTGAGTGGTTCGTTATTCTCTTGTGCTTGAGAAAGCCGGCGTCTTTTGCCATGGCCTTCAGCATCTGACCTAGCTTGTTGACACCCGATTGTTGACGCAAGAACCACTGGGATGCAGTGTCATTTGTGCGTATTGCCAGGTTGAAAAGATGCTTTGAAGAAAAATCAGATGGACGCATATCCGAGTACAGCTTTTAAATTAACACATGATTTCTTGGTCCAGACGATTGTTTTCTACGGTCAAAGGGGAGCAACTCGAACTGTCTTCCTCAAAGGGGAGCAACAACAACAGAAACTATTTGCATAGTGTTAAATTTACCTAATACTAGAGGTTTAATAAAAATAAATGACAAAAAAACACGTTTTTTGCTACTTTTCTTTGTTTTAAGGTCATTAAGATTGACAAACTTTTGAGATTGTTTTTATTATTGATGCACTTGGCAAATACAGGTGACGAGGTGCGTGGGAAAAAGTAGTCCCGGTTCGGCAGTTGATGACGTCATTTCGTGCCATTGATTATAGCCTTGCCGTTGATTATAGATGAAATTTAATTAACGGGGCTTTAATCAACCGATTTCGCTGTAAAAGTGGGGTAAAAAAAGCGTTACAACGGGAAACGACTGAATAATTTGGAGAGTTTTGTTGTTGTCGTTATATTTTGTTATACTACGAGGATTGCTTATAAAGTATAAAATACATTACTTATTGTATGAACACGGATGACTTTTACTCAAGGGGTCAGTTGTTCGAGCCCTTTTGAGTTTTTTCTTTCTTTAACTTTATTCTTGTTTTTTACTGGAGCTTTTAAGATCCAATGTTTACATTAATCAATATAAAGCATTTAATGATAAACTTCAATACATGCCAAAATCTTTGAAAAAGGCCCCTTTAAACAAACAATTGTTACTCAATGATTAACCATTCCACATAAAAGTATATACCTTTTAAAAAGTGAAGCTATTCTTGTGCACTCGCATTTATTTTATTACATTTAAAATATGAAGATCTATTAAAGGGTCCTCCTCCTACGATATTTATGTAAACAAAATATTCCAGAAAAAATAATAAACATCTGGTACCTTTATAAACTGTATTGATTCATTTATTTGCAACAAGATTACTCGGTTAATTCAAAAAGCAGTTGCTTGCCTTAATATTATCAATTATCTAGTCAGAATAAACATTTACTTATGATAAAATAAATACACATATCAGTTTATGATTTAAACAAATCACAACAAGATGCTAAGCGAAACATGCCTATACGGGCATTTATTTATAACTATTTACTATTATAACACACATTACGTGTATTTATGTTCAGTGTACAACCTATTTAATCAGCTAGCTAAATAAGTTGGTATGTAAAACTTCTAAATGATCGAAACTTTCAATGAATTTTAAATCAATTTTGACAACATGAATTATTTATTTAATGCCCTTGCCCCGTTCATTAGGCTTATTTCGGCGCTTATGGTAGATAAGGGACCGTGCAACAAGTAAATAAAGGCTATTGTTGGAAGTTGTATTTATTCTAGTTATTTTTGTAAAATTGCTTGTATTGTTTTCGAATTGTTATTATCTTGTGCGCGTCAAGGGTTCTAAATTGGCAGATGATAACATACAGTTTTTTAAACTCGAAGACAATATGCGATAAAGCATACCGTCCTGTTCTATTCAGGTGTAGCTTTAATAACGCCAATAGATGTTTCAGAACAAGAGCGATGTACATAAATGAACGTGTTCACAGATTGACGAAATGACAATTTCGAACTGCTTGTCACATACAAACAACACAAAAGATATTAAGGACCTATACTCACGTGGAAACAACAACAAATTCACCATTCAAAATTAATTAACTTATCATGCGTTACAAACCCATAGTTTATATGTTTAGTTCCTAATTTATTTATTTATGTATTCTTTATTATAAACCCATAACATGAGAATATATGGTTATAAATATGTATCCTAAGCAGACGAAGGAATGTCTTATTCTAATGTAATGATCATGGCCATTAAAAACACAGTATCAGATAAGCTTATAGCAATTCACATTTGCACTATAACTGCCGTAGCCTTTTTTTATGAACACGTTTTGTGTCATTTCTGCATAGTAGCTGCGTCTTCTCTCAGTGGGCTGATATATGTATCCCGTAAAAGGAACCTTTTCGAAAAACCAACTTAACTGCTGATACAAATAAAGCTGACTTGTGTATAATCCTTTCAAAATCACACACTCTATCAAACTTAATTATTTTAATGAACCTATTCGCTGATATCTCTCCCTCATTTCCTACCTTCGTCCCTCCCTCCCTCCCTCCCTCCTGACACTTTGGATATTGCTGAATATTTTTTACATCTAAAATACGTCATTTTGTAAAAGGCATATGCTGTATTTAAGCGCGAAAGGAAAGAGACGATGGGAGGGAACAATGCTCTGGTATTGACTCGTGAAGTGATAGTTTTGATGTTTATTCTTGGCATAATACTACTAGTCTTTAAGCTGTGTCTTTTGTCCACCAGGCAGAACGTGTGGCGGCATCAAACATAATTATGGGTTGTCAAATACGTTTTGTTTCTTACTGTGTAAACATGGTGCAGGATCACAATTGAATGTTCATGGATGTAAACACCTCGCTATGTGGTGCTTTCTTGAAATAACTTTTTAAAACAATTTTTCTTAAGGATTTCAACTAGTGCATAAAATAAAGTGGTTTATGCTGCTTATGGCAATGTGAAAACATCAGAATAACTTTATTAAATAAACCTGTGTTCTTGGCGAAAAAAATCTATGTGTAACGCATTCATGTTCACGGTTATACTGCATGCAACGTGACATATTAACACCAATTTCAGGCGTATTCAATTAGTTTTCTTAAATCTTAAGACATCGGAACAAACTGCAAGGAAAACTGTATTTCATGCACTTAAGAATTTTGCAAATGTATTTCTATAACTTGTGAAATGTGCGAAAATAAAGTTCTTTACGGTGTGTTTACATTCTGCCTAGCCCGTGTGTAAATCCCTGTGAACCCCGTTGATCCTGCAACCTGTGAACCTCGTTGATCCTGCACCCTGTAAACGATCCTTTGAATATGCTGACAGAGCGTAAGTAAAGGTTTCATTTTAAAAGGTTATGTTAGGGTGCATGTTTTTACTAATGTTTCGTTACATTTCGATTCGTCAAAGGGGAAGTTTTTTTCCGAATCATAATAAAATAGCTTTTTATTACAAACGTAAACTCAGCTTAAAAAAACACAAGAGTACCTTGATCCAGATATACAATTTTAATCACAGATAACGTTTCCTATTTGTTAACTTTTAAAGGCATTTTGTTATAGACAAAGGTCCTTGATCTAGATATAAATTTGTTGCAGTGATAACGAAGAGCATTGTTGAACACGTAATAGATACTATCAAGTGGGGGAGTCGGATGATTGTTTAGGTGACCTAAGCGGGACGGTTTTGTCCAATAACTGGGATCGAGTGTCAACAACGGAGCGCAATTACATTGCACAATCACATATCGAAGTTAACGCGACGCAAGTTTAAGATGTTGTTACGAACTCTGTGTGAATACTTGGAAGTTACCGAACAGGGATATAAAAGGCATGCAAAACTGGAAACCTTATCAAATGTCAGAGAAGGACTTTTGACCCATACTTTCTTTCATAACAAAATTCTTCGTCTCAACTGTTCATTTTATGTAACTTTCTAGATTAATTTCTAGAACTTATTACGAATAAACCACAAACAACGATCATACTTTTCATCGCATTATCAGGTTGATTCTTCAAGTGAAAAATACTTACATACAATTTTACAGTTATATACTGCATATATGTCCATTTAGTAAATAACTGAAAAGTGTTTATTGTTGGTTGTGAAATTTTTAGAATGGGAAACATTTACATGTGTTTATTTGATGACAATATCATTCAAATAAATGTTGCTGTTAAATGAAGTTTTAGATAAAAATGTATAATATCTGTACATATTTGGCCATTTTGAACGTTTTGATTTTGTGATCTGGATTGTGTTTATATACCGAACAAAATTTCCTGTACACAGGGCCGGATTAAGCACTAGGCTAAAAATGCTGCAGCCTTGGGCCCCCGATTTTTAAGGGGCCCCAAACGGCTGGCCAATTTATCAATAAATGATCTTTTTAGTACGACATTTAACGACTCTACCGCGATTGCAGTTGAACAGTCTGTGTCATTTTACCAGTTTCCATATGTATATCCAATTGTTACCGTTTAGTTCGCTTTGATTTACTATGCTATCAATTTTCTTTCTGTGTTGTATATCCATTCAGAACTATTAGTTTCTCTGTTTATTACACGACTTGTCCGTATGGTCATGATAACATCTTGACCGTTTAGTTCGCTTTGATTTACTATGCTAACAGGAAGCGGACCAAGACCGAACCATCACCCACATGAGTGAACTGCTGAAGTTAGATGAAGGTCAACTATATACTACTTTTCCAAACCTTGCCATCGCTGTATGAATATACTTAACAATTCCAGTTACATGTATTGATTGTCCAGCTGGGAGGTCATTTTCAACATTATCACGCGTGAAAAACTATCTGATGAACACCATGAGTCAGGAAGGGTTGACAGCATTGGGGCTACTGCCTATTGAATGTCAAGTCCTTTGGAAACTAGACTTCTCACAGCTGATCGATGACTTTGTCAAGCTGATGTGTTGCAGTAGAGACCTATAGGCTGGAATCTGTTACATGAAACATGTATGTTAAGTTCAATTCATAAAATAGTTATACATTGTTTAAGTTGTTTTACTAAATATGAAATAAAACTGTCAACTACAAATGCACATTTTCTAGTCTTTGTAGTTGTAGTATCAAGTATGATTTTGTAATATACAGAAGGGGACCAGAGGGAATGGGGCCCCCCGTAATATGTGCAGCCTTGGGCCCCAAAACAGCTTAATCCGGCCCTGCCTGTACGCTGATTGTTTAGTCGTCTTTGACATTAAACTTTGAATAACTTAAGTACATATTCAAGGAGGTAAGCGATTACTATTGATACATGTAGCCTTTAAGGGACTTGTTCGCAGATGGACGAAATTATAATTTTCCAACTAGTATTCATATATAAAAAATTACAGAACAATCTAACATGACAGCGCACGTTGCTTCTAAATAACATCGATGTCAATGTTGGCTTTCACAAACGTTTTTTTTCCAAATAAATCTAATAAGCCATCGACAATGGATTAAACTGAACTCGAATTTCGATTGTTGGTAATAAAAATACATTGCTGCTATTATATTAAACAATGTAGATGAACTCTTATTCTTGAAATGTATATAACACAACACTTTAATGACCATCAATCGTACAGTTATAACACATGGAATAATAACATATTGAATGTATTAGAACGACGACACCACTAAGCAATATTCATGCACGCTATACACGTATAAATTTAGCGTTCATAGTTTTCATGAAAACGTTATGTTATCGAATATGATTTGTGAAGACGACGTTATCAGTATTGACCTTGACGGTATGTGTTCTGTAATCGCATTGCAATTTATTGCCTCAAATACATCTTGACATCATTTTGGCGCTTTCTGTCTATCGGTGACAAGTAAAAATATTACCCGGTATTTTATCAGTCCCATTATCACTTATACGATTATTTAGTATATTGTTTTACATATTGATACGATTGGTGGGGCTATGGGTCGTGTTATTTGTGGAATTTCGTCAACAAATACGAACATAAAGGGCACACGTACAACACATATGGAAAAGCCTTTATTTTTTCTTTTCTGCAATACGTTTCGTTTACCTGTGTTGTTGTTTAAGAAGGTTGATTAATAGTTTATTTATGTAAATGCATATAGAATAAAATATATGAAACTGAATGTGAATTGCCAAATTGGGCTGTCGGACAACTAGATATTATATTTAAAAAAACCGTTGATATTAAACTCCTTACTCAACAGGTAATCACCGCAACTGCCGTGTACTACAGTAGGGTAGTGACAATATTCGAATGTGATTTTTAAATGTAATACTTTTTAGACGTACATTTCATGATATTGTTTCTGAATGTATCTAAAAAATAATAATACGGGCAAAAGCCCGCGAAGCGGGCGTTGACCGTTCATACATATGGGAATTTAGACATAAAATTACATAAGAATACCACATATGGATAAGTCTCAAAAAAATTTGCCACGCGACATATATTTTCGCGATGCTATTTATGACCTTGAACAAATCAAAAACACTTTGACATATGCTAAATCACATGTAAATACATACCTCAGGAAAAGTTATATCAATGACATCATAATTGTGTAGCGAATCGCACTAAATATTCTCGCATTATTTGTTTTTCTTCGCAACCGTTCCAGAATTAAGTCATTACTCAATTATCTCCCCTGAATGCTCTTCTTCAGTGGGTATAAGCCGAAGACTGGTTCACTACATATAGTGACAGTCTTTACCACACACAATTTAGGTGAACATAACCCGTCTTTAATATATTGCCGAATCTCAGATTTCTGTCGAATTTATTTGCTTTGATCTGTTCGATATCTTATTGTTATTATTATCCTGACAAATCACAAACGCTTGTTAAAAAATTATTTGTTTTAAACATTATAGTTGGCATCTCTATTCTTCCAGTATTCTCGCGGTATTTCAATAACGACACCCTACTGTTTATTTGTCAGAATATGTGACGCATTTTCCATTCGCTCTCAGAAAGCATTCTATACATAGATGGTGACGTCACTTCGTTATTGTCAGTAAGACCGGTGTGTACACAATGTCTCAGAAAGAAGTTTTACGTGTGATCATGAGCAATTTTCTGGTAAGTTGTCGTTGTTATCCACCAGGAACACATTTATTCACAAAATTTAAAGATATTCCGATCTAACTGTTTAGTCTTTTAGCTTTTACGTTTAACGTATTTACACCTCGTCTGCTCGCACTTTACCGATATCCCGAAAGGTTACATATCACTATAATTAGTTTAGGCCTAAAACCACATGTCCGATACCGTAAGATTTTCGTACCACAATCTTACGTAAAAAATCTTCCAGATTCGAAATCAACAAAAAACAAGACATTTATAAATTGTCTGCATTAATGCCATTATTGACCAAATTTTAAGATATTTGTTGGTTTTCCGTTTTTAGAAGCTGTTCTGCGAAGGCAAGAGCTGGGCATCATACAAGCCATTCTATCCAGCAAAACTGACAGTTTTGGTTTACAGAAATCAACAAAGGAGGGATTCATGAACTATCAAATTTCCAAGCTATACACACAGTTATTATCTGTGGTGATCTTTATTGGTTCTGTTTGTTTACTTGGATGGAACATGTGTGAACTTTTATAGAACTTTGAAAAGTCTATATATGTCTATCTATAAACAAAAATCAGCTATTGTATAATAAGATCAGATGTGCAAACAATGTCAAAGGGTTGTTAAATTAACAATTTGAAGGCAATTATGCTGAAAAAATATGAAAGTTCCCATGCAAATTTTGTCTGTATATCGACAAGTGTCTGCCGATAATTGTCAAACTAGTAATACAAAACTTACCACAAGTATGTAAAAGCACTAAGTACCTGTGATCATTTTTAGTAAGATAGTGTAATTCTAAACAGTAGCAAATAGCTTGTTTAGTAAATGCATAATGCAATTAATATGATTTCCGTTCTATTGTGTAATTAATAAATTGGTTGTTACTTGTTAATATATGATAAATGTTTTATGGCTAGTACAAAACCAGCAATGTTAATTTTGTAAACGGTAATACAATAACACCACTTTGTAATTTCATATACGTAAATATTCTTGAAATGTAGGTTGATGACAGTGTTTTAGTTTTACTTATTTTGTAACTATTATTTTATGTGCAAATAAATGATGTGAAGTGTTTTGTATCTCCACACAATACCACATACCTTTTTATATATGTTCTGTGTTATGTGTTATTTGAATGTTTAAATAAAAAAATATGGATGATATAACATGATGCATTCTAATATTTGCATTCAAATTGTAACTATAGAGTTAAGTGTATGCAGTTTAGACTGTGATTTTAGAATTGCTACAAAATGGCTAGTTTTTTAGTGGCGACAAAATTTAAACTATTCAACAATAGTTTGCGAAAGAAAATTAGAAACCTGCAAGATACCTGTATTTATTAAATATTTTAATTGCGAATCAAGTATGTTGTTATGCTGTTACACATAATTATACATTGATAATAAATAAGAAGACAATTAGTGTTGTTAACGTTTCCCAACAGTAGAAATCATTCTTCTGATGAAGTCAGTGATATACAGACGAAAGCTCCAGGTATGGCTTTCAATATGTAGTGTGTGTTATTTGACAGTCTAAAACTTATTGGATTAAAAAAAATCCTGTCAAATTTGTCAATCAAAATTGATTTGACACATCACATGATTTTGATTATGTTAAATCAGTGTACTGTATGCCAAATGCAACTGCTTTAGCAAGCTGTCAAGTTGAATTGAGACATTTGATGAAGCAAACTGTTTCCTGGGTAGGACCAGTATTTAGTGTCTATATGACGTACCATGACGTCGAAAGTCTACAAGACCTACTAAGTAGAACGAGAATTGTACTTCGACGTACAATTTTCACCGACCCTTGAGTGTTAGCCAATCAGAAGACACCTTACGTCTGTTGCTTTTAGAGATTTTTGATATTGAACATTATTATTATTATTATTTATACTGAATTATGCGACTATCGACCGCTTTCTCATAGATATTGTGCGTATTTATTAAACATTATTATTATTATAATTTATACCAAATTATGCGACTATCGACCGCTAACTCATAGATATTGTGCGTATTTATTGACCTGGCGTGGCGGAATTAACCTCTGACTTATGCAAGTTATGGTTATCACAAAATACGACCAACGGGGAGTTTATAATACATTATTTATCCCATTAATGCTTGGTAACTGGTTACCGTTGGGAATTTCCTACACAGTAATGCGCTGGACGGTCGTGATACTCCGCCCCGCATGATCATTTCATACACACAATATGCTGAATAATTTTAATTTTAAAAAGGTAACAATTGAATCTTCTTCAAATTTGTATATAATCTATTTCAATGCATTAAATACTTGAAACTTCTATGTGTTGTTTTTTTGCCATTCTGATATTTTTATTCATTTTGTCCTCAACTAAAAAAGAGATTTTAAACATTTATTATGAATAAATCTGAAGGAAAAGCGGCTCAAGAGACTAGTGTTTTGATTGGCTGTTCAGAAAATGTGTACGTATAAGTACAAACATGTATGTCAAAGTACAAATTGTACTTTAACGTACAAATATATTCTTCGAAGTGTATTTTATTTTCATGTCGACGTACAATTATTCTTCTTGACTTTCAACCCAAATGGTATGCCATAGTATGTCTTTAGGGTTACCTAAAGAATGCTTCCACTTTAAGGATCAATACAGAGACCTCCCAGTGACTAAGCCAGTTAGCAGACACCCCATCCACTATACCACAGACACCGAACCAGCTATAAATTCCTGTGGCTAGAAAACAAAAAAAAAATAAGATGCTAGATCTTTAAGCTTGGAACATGTAACTCGTTTTAAGATTGATTTTTTGGATGCATTACTTAATTATTGCAACAATTATCATATTTTGAACACAATCATATATCCATATATTTATTAAAAATACATGGTTATCAAAAAAACTTAAAAAGCTTTTGCCCGTAAATTAGGTAGCACCTATAATCATATTATGTTAATAGTTCAGAACTTCAACCCACGGGTGGTTAGCGTGTGGCTATGATATTAATTAGTGAAAACATCATTGTGAATGATAAATAATCAAATTATAACGAAAAATCAACTTTTCTGGAAAAAAATTAAATATCAAATATATATGAAACAGGGTATTCAACTCAAAATGACCCGAAAACGAATGCATCGCTTTGAACAGCCATAACTTCATTAATTGAGCATTGTGCAGCGACTTTCACGACATCGGTCTTTTTCAACGCAGAAATGTATTTATTATCGTTGTGTGAATGAATAAACTGGTTATACAGGTTTTTAAAGGTGATATATGTCCAATGGTGCGGAAATCAAGATTTCCTCGTGCACAGATTTGTAGGTTTAGTCATTCGACAGGCAAGCAGGGTAGAGCGAAGACTTGATTTAAATCGTTTTATTTATTTTCTCAACCACATTTCATTGTGAAATTTGATTTATTTTTGTGTCGTATTGGCGTTGGTAATTTATTAATATGGACAGTCAGGATGAGAGGAGAGATCGTCTCGCCGGCGGGGACAGGGCTGGCACAGTAAATGGACACACGTAGCGACCACGTGGTAGCGGTCAAGAATGTAGGCCCTCGGGGATAGAGGATAATTGTTTGACGTGTTTGGTTTACATATAATACGCACATTGTGAAGAAAAGTATCATTTCTCACGTTTTTCTCTTGTAAATTGTAGTTTAAAGAGAGGCATGTCCTTTTTTCGGAAAATCATTGGTGCCAATCCTGATATAATTGACTGTATTGTCGGCGCTTACGCATTACCATTCTTATAATTACCTGAAAAATGTGTATCTGTAAATAACCAATCAGCTTTAAAGCAGATAGATTAGCAGATATTAACGAGTCGGTGCAGGATATGTAAAATACTGGCTGTATTGAAGAATTAAAGGACATCCCTCATGTTGTTAGTCAATCAAGTGTAGCCGTGAATGAAGCCGGAAGCTGGATTTGTAATCAATGAGGACAAGTCAATATAAGTACCAGTTCAGAGGCTAGAATGGGTAGGATTAATCTGGGATAGCCTAATGTTTTCTTTTGAAATTCTCGATAGAAGAATAACTGATTTTAAAAATACTCTTTTAAAGGTATTTTCTTCCATGCCAATGGTTTCGGCAAGGGATTTAGCTAGATGTACGGGGAAAATTGTTTCAATGATGCCTGTTATTGGTATTCTGGCTAGGTAAAGATTAGATATCTTTATTATGAAATCGTTTCTAGACCGTCAATGCATAGAGTTATAGCCCTTGAACCAGATAGCTTATTTATTTCCGAATTTAGATTTTGGTTAGGTCGCATAGATGGCATACAATCAAGACATTTTAGTAAAACTACATGTGTCGAAGTTTTAAAAGTTTACAGTGATGCAAGTGGTTTTGCCGGTGGGGCTTATATTGTTGATATGTCAGGTTTTATTTTTCACGATATATGGTCAAATGACGATTGCAATACAAGTTCTACTTATAGAATACTTAATGGAGTAGTTCTAGTTTTACGTGCCTATGGGATTTTTTAAGGGTGGGGGGCTGTTAAGAGGTTTTCTGACTCTGAATCACGTGTAAAGTTGGTAAAGGTAGGAAGTTCTAAAATTGAGTAACATGATCTAGCACTAAGCATTTTAGTATGTGTTTGAAGATGAATATAGGACTAGAAATACAATGAATTCCAAGAGAATTAAACTCCATTGCCAGTATAAGTAAAATGAGCAATTCAGATGAATGGTAAATCTCACGAGATTTCTTTGAATATTTAAATGGTAGCTCGGGTCCGATTTTGATTGATCGCTTGGCTACTGTTAAAAATGGAAATACTTAAATATATAACTCAAAATTCTTTGATTTTGAAACAGAAGCAGATTGCTTTACACAGTTTTGGGGTGCCGATTTGAGTTGGTTGATGCCCCTATTTATCTCGTAGGAAAAACAATTTTGCACTTTCTAGAATGCAACGCATATGGCGTTTTGGTGGTACACAGATGGCCTAGTGCAGCATTTTGGCCATTCTTATTTGAGGCTGGTAATGTACAAATGCACTTTGAGAATGATATTATTGTGTTTGACAAAGGGCAAACTATTTGTATGAGTAATAACCACTCTGTTTCAGTTCAAGACCTTTTTCAAGAAATGTTCTTGCTATTCGAATTTAACTATACTATATGTCGTTTATATGTGAATCGGTGATATGAATGGTTTGACTGTTTTGCTATACTTATGGTATAGTTGGGATTTTTCACGTGTTTATATGTGTAGAAATGATTAAATGGATGTTGTTTTTGTATAGCCATTAAGTATGTATAGAAACCATGTTGGTGTATGTAGGTTTGCACCTGGTGCTTACGAAGTCGTGTACAGTACACGAGGAATGGAATATTTGCAAAAAAGAAAGCAAAAACAGTACTTGCAAAAAAGAAAGCAAGGGTTAAAAATAATAGTTTTAAAAGTATAATACTTGCAAAAAAGATAGCAAGGGTAATATTTATTTCAAATTGGAAAATACTTGCAAAAAAGAAAGCAAGGGAAACGGTTTTGTGACAGAAAGTCAATTTAAAATGTTGGTGTGTGTGTTTCATATCTGTCTGCCTCTGGGGTAGACGCGATTGTGTGTGGCATTTCGTGGGCTCATGGGGTTGTGGGATCGTGTGGTCGTTGTAATTCTGGTCTGGTTGTGTTTTCTGATGATGGATTGAAAAGGGCCAATTCTGGGCCGCTGGTTCGGAGGTGCTTAGTGACTATAGCGGATGTGTAGAGGCTTTGATTCTTTGATGTGAGATGTGTAACGGTGTGTTTGGTGCGTTTTTTGGCCATTCTTATTTGAGGCTGGTAATGTACAAATGCACTTTGAGAATGATATTATTGTGTTTGACAAAGGGCAAACTATTTGTATGAGTAATAACCACTCTGTTTCAGTTCAAGACCTTTTTCAAGAAATGTTCTTGCTATTAGAATTTAACTATACTATATGTCGTTTATATGTGAATCGGTGATATGAATGGTTTGACTGTTTTGCTATACTTATGGTATAGTTGGGATTTTTCACGTGTTTATATGTGTAGAAATGATTAAATGGATGTTGATTTTGTATAGCCATTAAGTATGTATAGAAACCATGTTGGTGTATGTCCGTTTGCACCTGGTGCTTACGAAGTCGTGTACAGTACACGAGGAATGGAATATTTGCAAAAAAGAAAGCAAAAACAGTACTTGCAAAAAAGAAAGCAAGGGTTAAAAATAATAGTTTTAAAAGTATAATACTTGCAAAAAAGATAGCAAGGGTAATATTTATTTCAAATTGGAAAATACTTGCAAAAAAGAAAGCAAGGGAAACGGTTTTGTGACAGAAAGTCAATTTAAAATGTTGGTGTGTGTGTTTCATGGCTGTCTGCCTCTGGGGTAGACGCGATTGTGTGTGGCATTTCGTGGGCTCATGGGGTTGTGGGATCGTGTGGTCGTTGTAATTCTGGTCTGGTTGTGTTTTCTGATGATGGATTGAAAAGGGCCAATTCTGGGCCGCTGGTTCGGAGGTGCTTAGTGACTAAAGCGGATGTGTAGAGGCTTTGATTCTTTGATGTGAGATGTGTAACGGTGTGTTTGGTGCGTTTTTTGGGGGGTTTGGCGGTTTGGGGACTTTGAATTGAAAGGATGCGATACAAGATTTTTGAGGATTGTGCTATAATTATTATTTTCAATAGTAAAATGGTTCAATTGTGCAAGGGCGAACAGGTTTTGACATTTTGTAAAACAAATGCAGTTTTATGCCCTGTCTTCTACTTGAAAAAATGTATCTTGGTTGAAACTATTCTAGATATTGCAATATATGTTTCGTTTAGAAACATAACAAATGGTAAGAAAATGAATAAATACATTTTAGTTGGCTCAAAGCAGATGAGTTACAGTAGACAATTAAGATATTTTGAACCACATCTTTAGTGAAATTTGACTTAAACCTAATGTTTACGGGTTGCATTAATTTCGGTCAGGGGAAGCAACTGCTGTTGCAAATAGCGGTGTATCTGATAGTGTTAAAAAAGCATGGGCAGTGGAAGACTGTTGGCGCTTAGGATCACTGCGTGAGAGATTCGGATGAAACACAAACATTTGTTTCTTCTCGTTTGGATTTGTAAATATATATGGTACTTGGTGTTGTATGTTGTTAGTTGTGCGTTGTTTTTTTTGCCCCGTTCTTTTTCTGTCGATAAAATACCCTGCTTGTCATGACACCAAAACAAATGTGTTTGTTTTTATTCTAAATGGTTAGATGATAAATAATTTATGTTTGTCATAAAATGTAATGGAATATAAAACATAAATGTATTTATTATCGTTGTGTGAATGAATAAACTGGTTATACAGGTTTTTAAAGGTGATATATGTCCAATGGTGCGGAAATCAAGATTTCCTCGTGCACAGATTTGTAGGTTTAGTCATTCGACAGGCAAGCAGGGTAGAGCGAAGACTTGATTTAAATCGTTTTATTTATTTATGCTCTGTTTGTGTGTTGATGTTAATATTATGTTTTATGTGTTTCAGTGAGTTTTATGAGAGCAGACGGAGGACTGACTTGAGATAGAAAGGGGCATTGGTTCCGGACATTTTACCATGGGATTTACATAGTTTTCTAAAAAGAATACTTAACGTTTACGATATAGTAACAGCTGATTATTTGTAGATTTCTCTAAAATTAGAGGTTTCAGGAGGTGATGAAGGCACCTAGACACCGGTCTTGAGCCATGGGTCCTCATACGTCCCCCTGCCATTAAAAGAAAAATGAAAAATGAGCAGTAGGGTTGCGTATCCCGCTCGCGGTTACACCTGAATCGTTCGTTACCACCGATTATTGTTTGGGGTGTACGTGAAGTCATGTGCACTTCTCTTAATTGATGGTAATGAATAAATCTTGTAATTATCGCAGCTGTTTTATCAAAACTAATGCTTCACTTTATGTACTTTTCGCAAATAGGCGTTGTGGATGGGCATAGGGGGCGTCCTCGGTGCGCTTTGGGCATCGGCGGCGGACGGGCGGTTGTTAGGGCCGTGGCGTCCTTGGTTGGGCTTGTGATTTTGAATTGTGTAGTTAAATTGTGCAATTGTATGATTTTGAGTTTAGGCTTGACGTCTGATGGGTAATAATAATATTCAATTATTCACATGTAACGCATGAGCATGTTTAATGATACGTATAACGACATGTTCTACAGAATGGATTTAGTATCGTTTCAGTTCTTAAATATATGAGAAGGATGTCGCAACGTTTACTGACGTCTCGAGACTTTTCAACTGAGCGGTGCCATTGGGGTCGATATCTGTTGCTCATTGAACACATACGATCGTCAGAAGATCTGTTTCTTGCATTTATGTGTAGAAAGCCCTGTCAGATACAAACACCCACTCCGTGCGTGTGTTTCAAGAAATAAAATACCCTGCTTGTCATGACACCAAAACAAATGTGTTTGTTTTTATTCTAAATGGTTAGATGATAAATAATTTATGTTTGTCATAAAATGTAATGGAATATAAAACATAAAAGAATTTCCTTTCTGAAAATTTACATATGTTGCAAAATTTTTACAAATGCTGGGTCATATTTTAAGAAATAACACGATACACAACTCGTGTTCTCCTGGACACGCTATAGGAAGGTCGACGTCGAGGCCGTCAGAAGAAAAGCTGGGTGTGCAATGTGAAAGAGTGAAATCCCTTCCCATGGATGAATTACTCTCAGCAGCACACATCACACCTGACTAGAGGAGGATTTATGTATCCTCGTCCCTTATTTTCCCACCCCCAACGGCCAAATAGGTCAATGTCTTCTTGTAACAGATACTGGCGGCATATTGGAAACATTTAATAATAATTACTAATCTTTGAAACGGGGAACGATGTAATAAAAATTGTATTATTGAAGGTATTTTACGCAGTTTAACAAAAGTATTTATTTTGAATATTATCTTTCAATTCAGATAAAAAGAGAACTACAATGCCTGCTACACCTATCCTGTTGATAATGGAAGCAACTGATCCAGTTTGGATGATCGTAGAATTGATAATAAGATGCAATCTACAGCGATATTGGCCGGGAGTCCATAAGACTTATAAGCCGAACAGGTTGATTTATTTTATGTGCATATCTTATTTTGCGATGTTATAGAGCTCTTTGAAAAGTTTCGTCATAACGCAGTAGAAAGTGAAATCAATACAAACGACAGCACTTGATATGGAAAGCTCATAATGGTTACATGTCAACGACTGATTGTGGTAATAGTATTACTCCTGCTGTGGTGGATGCACCAACGGAGACTGGTTTCCTTTCTTCTTAAATTAAACGCACTCTAAGCGAAGTTTTGGCCTAGGCTGCCGAAAAAATGTTAAGAGCTGCAACGGGTACCCGAAAAAGAATCTACTTTCGCGGAACGAATATTACACAAGGTTCCGGGACAAAGCTTTGTGCAATTATCTGGTCGCTAAATCACGAAAAAGAAGAAAAAGTTTTTTTTTGTAGATATATTAAATTGATTGTTTTTCTTAATAATTAAAACATTATTGCCGTAAAATTTTCTTCTGAATCATTTTAAGCATGGTTTTATTCCAAATAAAGAGCATACACGCACCAAGTCAAATTGTGTAATTGTTTAACGAAAATGGTACAACTACTTTAGACAAATATATTGCGAATTTATAAAACGGAATCGTCTTTAATTTTGAAACGCCATTTAAAAAAGAAACAATAATAAAATTATCACTTGTCTTCACCATTACGGTAGAGCAGTTTTAATTAAGGTTAAAAATGTGTTGTTGTTGTCTGTGATTTTAATATTTTTAGCCAGTAAATGATGTCAACATAGTATTATGTAATACAAACGTTTAGTTTCTACAATGTTGTAAATACTTAGTTAATAGTTGCATGCTGCATTGTTTAGGTAATTATTTGAACAACTATACAAATCCTTCTAAAAGATTAAATGTCTATATTTCCTTTTTTTACGAACGAATAACAAAATGCAGGTTGTTGTTGCTTTTTGGTTTGGTACAAAATTATTTTAATTCTGACCCAAATCGACCTGAAAGTCTACGGGTATGGCAATTATGACACGACGACCCGTTTCGACCCGTTTAGGTTTGAGCCCTATAAATGCACTGGCTGGCACTCACATTCAAATCTTAGTTGAAAATATATTATTATAATTGTGTTTGAAAAACTGCCAAAATAAAAACATTATACAATCGATCAAAAGAATAATTCAGGAAAGCACGACATTGCACCCATCAAACAAGCTCAGTGTCATTGTAACGGTGGTCACAAGTTGACATCATGTATAATCATGTATATGTCTGCAGAGCAATTTATATTATGGTATCATTTACATTTGCCGACACGTGTAATATGGGATCATAAGATGTTTGACATCTACACGATTATGCTGCCCCATACCGGTCATAAAGAACACTCGGTAAAGCACGACATTGCACACATCAAACAAGCACAGTGTCATTGTAACGGTGGTCACAAGTCGACATCATGTATAATCATGTATATGTCTGCAGAGCAATTTATATTATGGTATCCTTTTCTTTTGTCGACACGTGTGATATGGGATCATAAGATGTTTGACATCTACACGATTATGCTGCCCCATACCTGTCATAAAGAATACTCGGTAAAGCACGAGGATTGTCAGTCGGTACAAATAAACACCTATTATGTTTTATATTCCATTACATTTTATGATAAACATAAATTATAGGTGTCATGACAAGCAGGGTATTTTATTTCTTGAAACACACGCACGGAGTGTGTGTTTGTATCTGACAGGGCTTTCTACACATAAATGCAAGAAACAAATCTTCTGACGATCGTATGTGTTCAATGAGCAACAGATATCGACCCCAATGGCACCGCTCAGTTGAAGAGTCTCGAGACGTCAGTAAACGTTGCGACATTCTTCTCATATATTTAAGAACTGAAACGATACTAAATCCATTCTGTAGAACACGTCGGAATACGTATCATTAAACATGCTCATGGGCTACATGTGAATAATTGAATATTATTAATACCCATCAGACGTCAAGCCTCAACTCAAAATCATACAATTGCACAATTTACCTACAGAATTCAAAATCACAAGCCCAACCAAGGACGCCACGGCCCTAACAACCGCCCGTCCGCCGCCGATGCCCAAAGCGCACCGAGGAGGCCCCCTATGCCCATCCACAACGCCTATTTGCGAAAAGTGCATAAAGTGAAGCATTAGTTTTGATAAAAGCAGCTGCGATAATTACAAGATTTATTCATTACCATCAATTAAGAGAAGTGCACATGACTTCACGTACAACCCAATCAATAATCGGTGGTAACGAACGATTCAGGTGTAACCGCGAGCGGGATACGCAACCCTACTGCTCATTTTTCATTTTTCTTTTAATGGCAGGGGGACGTATGAGGACCCATGGCTCAAGACCGGTGTCTAGGTGCTTTCATCACCTCCTGAAACCTCTAATTTTAGAGAAATCTACAAATAATCAGCTGTTACTATATCGTAAACGTTAAGTATTCTTTTTAGAAAACCATGTACATCTAATGGTAAAATGTCCGGAACCAACGCCCCTTTCTATCTCAAGTCAGTCATCCGTCTGCTCTCATAAAACTCACTGAAACACATTAAACATAATATTAACATCAACACACAAACAGAGCATAACTAAATAAAGCGATTTAAATCAAGTCTTCGCTCTACCCTGCTTGCCGGTCGAATGACTAAACCTACAAGTCTGTGCACGAGGAAATCTTGATTTCCGCACCATTGGACATATATCACCTTAAAAAACCTGTATAACCAGTTTATTCATTCACACAACGATAATAAATACATTTACGATATATATTAACCTTTGTACAATCAATAACTCGCATAACTAGCATAAACCAGGCTAACTTCTTTAAACTATTAAATTGTGTGTAATCGCCTTAAGTGCAACAATATTCCGAACTTTTTTGCCGCGTCAAGCTGTGTTATTTGAACCGGGGACCGTTTATAATGAAATAAAGACGAGTTTAGATAAATATAACTATAACAGAACTGTCGGGAAATAGAATTCAAATGCATGTCTCTTCTTACGCTGACGGTTTATTCGGTTTGACTTTATAACTGGATGTCCGCATAGTTTGTCCCATTTGTAACGGAATAAATAGATGCACTGATTAAATACCATCTGCGATTGCCTATACAAGGTTATTGTTTACCCTTATCGTGTTGTTAAATGAAATGAATAACTAAAGTAGACATGAGTAAGCGTTTTATGATCTGTATTATTCCTTTTCCATTAGTCATACATTTTATTTTGAATACTGTCCGTATTTCTGAAAAATGGTAAGCAGATCCTTTGCGAAGGCCAAATCACATTATATGCGCTTATATTTTTGAAATATGAGTTGCATGTATCGTATATCGCCACGCGGAAAAATACATCCGGATTTAAATAATTCAGCTAGGCGTTGAGTCACAGCTTTTATGTAATATTCCTTGTCCTCATTCAACTGCTGGTTTAAGATTAAGAGATTAAAATTTTGACATCGTATATTCTTGATTTAAAATCTGATTTATGCTCAGTTTTAATCTTCTACATCATTATATTAAATGGTGTAGCACAAGGTCACTATATACGCTTAAGTGACACTTGGTATTTCATTCATGATTCATAGTGACGTAGCTAACATAGAATCGCTATCTATAGATGAATTAAACATTCTAAATGCGCATCAGTTTATGTTTGCACAATGCTGCCATTGTTCTAGTTTAAACCATATAACATACACATGAGTTTAAACGTCCGAAGTTGTAGAAATCAAAGCGAAATGACTCTAGGTTTTAACATTAATACATTACAACAAGCGTACCGTATATCACTAAATATTGCCATTAGGCGTTGCGCCATTAGCAAACGAATGTAAGATTCAATACAGTTACGCATATTGTTGATATTACTACAGTAGCTTTCTTCTGAAACGAAGTCATTAACAAAGAGATATGCTGTGTTTATTATATACCTGTTTAATGCTTTTAACAAAATACAGGTTGTATCAATCGGTGAAATAAAAAATCCCGTATTACGCTACTCGCTGTTTCCAATTCCGTATTACCATACTAGCCGGACTACTTCTACCCATTTAATGACGTCACATTAAACGCACCGAAAATAGAAATATATTACGTAGTACATCGTGTGACGTCATTTCTGTGACAAAACACAATAGTTTTATCTAAACTCTGTAAGGACATGTCGAACGTGGTGTTTTTTAACTGTAAACTATGTGTTAAAAACGTATTTTGGAGTGTGTGTTTATCATGCATAAATGTATATTTCGATAGGAATACATAGAGAATACTAGGTCGGTGCCGAATAAAGCAAAGTTTATTTTGCGAGGTTTAGAAAATCTGAACCACGAGCCTTGGTGAGTAGTTCAGATTTTCGTGCCGAGCAAAATAAACTTTGCTTTATTCGGCATCGACCTTGTATTCGATTTATCCCATAAATTTTCTTAGTCGTAAATTATTTCTTCAAAAATAGAATAGGAAAATCGAACTACACGGAAAATCCCAAAGTTATTTTAAGCAAACATTGTTTCATTATTTTAATCGTGCCGAGCCTTATACATTACAAAAAGATCAGTAACTAACCTGTTTTTTTGTTTATCATACCTCTACGTCCCCGGTTTTTAAGAAATAATGAAAAAAAAACACTAAACAACTGCAGCTTTAGCGTGAAAGAACATGCATTGTGTCGTATGACGTGTTAATAATGACGTCACGAGTACGCGCACGTAATATTTGTAAATAATATTTTTTTTGCTTTTTGAGTTGCAGTATGTGTTAAAAATATATTACATCTTGGAATCAATTTGTTTGTTTTGTTGAATCTGATTCGATTTTACTAAAAATGATAACTTTATAGTTGATTCCGAGTAATATGACCATTCTCCGCCGCGCATGACAGCTAAAGTTCAGCACTGCCGAAATAGAGGAAAAAAATTTCCACAGTGGTTTATTTCGACATTGCACGTCTGATGATGGGATAAAATAAAATGGTGTGGTTTTAACTAAGTTCCGATAAAGACATGGAAGATAGAAGTGGAAGTGCATATCGTTTAAACGTTTTTGTTATAAACATCGGATTAAAGTTGTCAACTTAATTGTTATAAAAATTTGATTAACGATGGCATTAAGGAAAGAGTGTCGGAAACCTGTGTTTTCCCGGTTCGAATGTTTACACGTTAATTTACATAAACTGTATTCATAAGCGTCTTAAATAAACTATGGCGTACCGTTTTAGTCATTGTTTTGTCAGTTTTGTTAAAGTAAAAAATACGTTTGTTAACTGTTTTCGTTAGTTGTTGTATATAATAAAAGGAATATTACGCTAGTCAATTGTTCCAAGTGTTTGTATCACTCTCGTGGCTTGTGCTATTTCGCATCACACTCGAGGCGGAGACTCGAGGCTCCGCCTCTCGTGTGATACGTCATCACACAAGCCACTCGAGTGATACAAACTCTTGGAACTATTGACTTGCGTAATATTCCGTATTTATTATCGTTCGCCTAATATTAGTATTTATATACCAATTTCGTAAATCCTCATGACCTGCGCAATATCAAACAAATGTGTACGTTAAATAATACATATTGCTTACTTCGTTAAGGATCAATAATCGAGTTAAGGTTCTGTATTTACCTAAAGTGCATACTTAAGTGTAAAATTAGAGGCTTAACAGGGAAAATCAGGAGTTGTTTTGAATGAATAAAAGCTTTTTTGAATGTATAACACATACAAAGAATCTGTTTCCAATACCCGAAATAATAAATAAATAAATATATATATATATATAGAACAACTCTATTTTTGTTTAAGTGTTTATTTTAACATTTAAGTCTTTTCACAAACATGAACAATCACTTACTCAAGACAGTAAATAATGGAATATTAGTTTCTATGTTGATGTTAACAAAAATATTGTTTCGATAATTTTAGACCTACACTAGTACCCTGTACCTGAAGTTGTTCAAAATATAGTTATAATGGTATAGCTTATAGTGTATTAAAACATATTTCGAAAAGAAATGGACAATTCAAGAACATCTAGGTGTGTATACACATATCAAATTAATATATAAGCACATTGTGTGTGATTTATTTTTTGCCGTTTTCAAAACTATTCTAAGCTAGTTAAAAGTATCAACACTTAAATTTTGCTATGCGCGCATACTTAACCTCATTTGCCGAATTCCAACAACAATAACAAGGAAATGTATGTATTTTCCGATACTTTTTCATGTTATTGTTGTTTTTAGTTTTAACAAAAATATGAGTGATGATGTGTGCGTGTTTATATTAAGGCAATATGCGGAGAACAATAACTTATATTAAAATGCATTAAATCTTAATGGCCATATTGTGTGTATAACCGGTTAAGTAGAAAGGTTTCAAATTGAAATATCATGATTAATCAGATCATATTTAGTTTATGCAAATCTTAGTGGTTCTTGCATCGTTTACATAAACAGCCTTTAAACTTTAATTAAATGCACACTTCAAGTATTCTGTTAAATGATGGGCACGTGTTTATCAGGCCATGCTCTCATATAGCAACGCCAATCTTACCGCTTGACTAATGCGCGGAATATTATTGTTTGTTCATCTTGAGTTCAGTGTTGATAAAAACAGCAATCTAAAAATGCTTGTAATTTGCTTGTACAGTAGCGTTTGATTGCGTCAATATTATAATAAACGTAGGATATTATTCCTAATTATGATCAAATAATTTTATAACACAATTATTTAACTATTCAAAATAAATTTAAATATTCACTAGAATACCTTGATCCAGATATAATTTGGATACATTTTTAAAGTTTTGCAGTTATTGAGAATGAAAAGGATTTTTATAAATATAACTTCGTTGGGGTGATAACGATTTGCAATGTTTAAATTTAATAGATACGATCACATGGTGAGGTCGTTCGATTTTGTAGTGGGCCTGAACTGGACGGCTTAGACAAATCAAAGCGTTGAAGGCACTGTAGGTGTTCGCTGTTGTATAAGTTTGGACACAACTCAGTTAAAAAAATTAAGTTATAGCTTTTTATATTGCAAGTTTTAAATGAACACAACCCATTCAAATTTATAAAGAGTGTGTCTTAAAGCACCGGTCAAGATGTGTTTTTTTTAAATCATGAATAAAAAATATAATTTAAGCTTCATTTTGGGAAACAGGGCTTAATGCATATGAGCAAATTGTCATCCCAGTTCCAGAGAATCTCTTTAAACGAAAAACATTATAAAATCAGAAATGTCGTCATTGATTAGCTTGTGTGCATTACACAGGCTTATCAGTATGCACAGGCTGATCTTATTTGACATGCATTAAGCCCCGTTTTCCCTTAAAGCAGCCAATATGTATAGATTGTCAATGATAAACACTAGTTTGGCCAATCTCTTCTTACAAGCTGTTAAACATTATTAGTCATACACCCACAGCAGTGTAACAGTGAGTGGTGAACTATAACAGGCAAATGTGGTGGTAATCTTTCATAGCAGACGCTCAAAGCATTAAATTTCGTCGTCTGTAGCAACAGGCAGTGGTTGTCTTTCCATTGCGTAGCTAAGGCTTCTAAGCACACACTGATTTGCAAAGTTTGCTCTGTAACATTAGTGTAAGCTAACGCTCGCACTAATAACTGGGATCGAGAGTGGACGGCGGTGACATCGCTCAAAGAAATAACGGTGCAAACGATTCTTATGTCCAAGAATCTAAAGGCAACCGAGAATAGCTAGTCGGAGCAAGCAAAACCAAATAACCAAATCAAATGTCGCTGGAGAATGAATGTTTAAAAATACCTTTTTAACATAATTTATCGCTGATACTCATCACCGTTATAATGTACTATACAAGTTTCATTTAGTAATCATGATGTGAATGTTATTCTACAATCACATCTCCTACCTATATGCCCAACACTGGGTGGATATAAGGATGGTATTGCTCGAAGTAAACAAGAAAATCTGGATGTGTTTAATCTTCATCAATGCTTGGAATTGAGTTGTCTCACAACGATGTCTGTTCCGTCAATGAACGTAACCACAAGTCAAGAATAAACTGTTAATTACGTGATAAGATTGTTTCTAACAGAGAACAAATAAGGACATGCATTGTAGCAGTTTAATGATTTACAAACTAGGTAGTTTTTGTATTATATACATGAAATCACATGATAAAAAATACGAGTCATTTATTGATATAAAAACAAACTGTTTAATATTAAGTTCCGATTCATTATTTCCTATATGTATTCGTCTATTTTGTTTATGGTTTATCATGTAAAAAAGAAAATAACATAAATCCATGATTAATGCATGTGCACAATAGTTGTTATACGAAATAGGTTAGCCTTGCGTATACGGTCATTTTCATAGTTGATTTGTGTCCATATAAAGGTCAAAGCAACACAAATCATGTCCGTATTTACGTTGTGCAATACATGTTCATTTTACTTAATAGACGTGGCCAAGTCAGAATGAGCCTGTTGCATGAAACCATGGAAACACATGGCATAGTCTATCCTGACTTCCATATGAAGATCATTTCTTCCTCATCGGCACTCGTTTGTAACGATGGCAAAGGATCATCAGCGGACGAAGCTGTAAATAGACAATCCACTGATGTTTGAAAAATTAACAGGGAAAAGATTGAAGCAAAATGTGTGGAGTGATGACTAACTACCTAGGACAAGTTTAAGAACAGAACTTATATGATTGTCGTCACAAATGAAACATGCTATCATATAATTACGCTGGTATCGGTTTGATACTAAGATGCCTGGCATGTTTCATATCAGGTCAGAAGCGTATATATCATAACCAATACAAATTCGGTCACTTTATTCTATTCTATTCGCTTACCTTGTGTTTGTACACTGTGTGTTGCTTATAATCCGATAAAAAAATGCAACCAATTATCTAATCAGTCATCCATCACTTGCGGTAATGTCGATTGTAAACAGTAACAGTGTATTTTAATCATCCAATTAGAATCGACATATGTCGTCTGCTAATAATACAGTGAAAGTAAATTGGACAATTTGCGCACGTGATGCAACGTAATTCGCATTTGGAATTCTTTGTTAACCGCAACAATGATTAATAGCAACAGCGTTTTTTGATGTCGTTAAATATCCAAGGACGCCAAAATTTATTGTTCGTCGTTCAAGTCTTTCGAATATACCAGCAATTAGAAATAGATCACTTATGTTGACGAAGACATTTGAAACACAATGCGTCTTATTCTAAAGCTAATGCATTCATGTTATATTTAATTCAATAAGACATGTATTTTTATAAAATAAAGCAAGTAACACAACGACAAAAGATCAATGTCGTTTTCACATGGTAGGCTGGTATTTGTATCAATTGGCGTAGTAAGACATTGTTGTACCCGACTTGTTTTGTTGAAATAAAATTATTCAATGTATTGTATGTAAGTGTGTTCATGTATTCCATTTCTGTTAATGCTTGCAGTTAACATTTTTGATATCCAGACTTATTGTGGTCACGCGAGTTGTGTATCATGTTATTTCTTAAAAGATGACCCAGCATTTGTAAAAATATTGCATGCTGTGTACATTTCCAGATTGTTAATTCATTTCTGCGTTGACTAAGACGAAGTTCGTGAAAATCGCTGCAAAATTGATGAGGTAATGGCTGTTCAAAGCGAAACACCCTGTTTTCGGATCATTTCGAGTTGAATACCTTGTTATTTGATAGTGAATGTTTTTCAGAGAAGTTGATTTTTCGTTATAATTTGATTATTTTTTATTCACTAATTAATATACTGACGGAAAAAAGTTTAGCTACATGGTTTATCTTACGGTATAAGAAATATCAAATGACCTTGGGCTTTGTTTATCGTTGCATTTCGTTGGGGTGTTGATCCTTAAATCGGTTCAAAATGTTTTCATGTGTAATACTGTTCCTTGAAAGCATACGGGCGGAAAAACACAAAAACACGTCGTGCACGTGCACAGCAATTTATGTTTTGTAAAAACAAAAACGAGTTGAATGTGTAGATTGGTAGAGGAGTGACATAAAGAAAGCCGGATTAAAAAAATTTAATATTCCAAATGGGACGTGTTCAAGGACTGACGTTGGAAAGACGTCAACAAGCGCTTGGAATGCTTGTTGCTGGCATGCCCGTAAATAACGTCGCCAATCACTTTGGTGTCCATAGATGTACTTTAAGTCGCTTAAGGACACGGTATCAGCAAACTGGAAGCGCTAAAGACCGACCTCGCTCCGGTAGGCCTAAAAAGACAACCCAACGTGAAAACAATTTCATCGTGACGTCATCCAGGCGTCATCGATTTTGGACGAGTGGTAAGATTGCCGCTAGGCTGTACAACACTACGCGGACGCTCGTTTGCAATAGGACTTGCAACCGATTGTGAGCGTAAGGATAACGTGCCTACAGACCCTACGTTGGGGTGCCGTTGTCACAACGCCACCGCCAGAAAAGGCTCAACTGGACGATACTTCATCAGCGATGGACACGTGCCGACTGGAAAGATGTTTTATTCACGGACGAATCGAGATTCACCGTTGATTTTGCCGATGGAAGAGTGAGGGTTTTGCGGCGTCGTGGCGAACGGTTCTATGACGCCAACGTTAAGGAACACGACAGATACGGAGATGGCAGTGTTATGATGTGGGGTGGCATCAGTCACCAGTCAAGAACAGATCTTGTTCACGTCCCCGGGACACTCACATCCTTTCGATATTGCGACGAGATCATCAGACCTGTTGTCGTACCTTTCATACGCCAAGGGCACGCCCGCATATTTCAACAGGATAATGCCCGTCCTCACACTGCACGTCATACACGAGCTGTATTACAACAAAACCATATTGTAACACTGGATTGGCCTGCCAGATCTCAAGACCTTTCTCCAATTGAACACATGTGTGACGTGCTAGGCCGAAGAGTACTTAAACGTCATGACGTCGACAACGAAACGACCTTGAGCGGGCCCTTCAGAGAGGGTGGGCTAGGATCCCTCTAGGAGTCAATCGTGACCTCATTGGCAGCATGAGACGAAGATGCATGGAAGTTATTGCTAAAGCTGGAGGCAATAACAGATATTGACAGTATGTGACATTGGATTATGATATGCCGAAATTCACGTAACATTTTTGACCAGATGACTTTGAAGAAATGAATTTGTTTTGATACAGAAATGTGGCTAAATGGTTAATCTTTCAATATTAAAAAATAAATTGGAAACAATTTTAATGTGTCAATATTTATATGCATGTGAACACATGTAGCTAAACTGTTTTCCGTCAGTATATTATAGACACACGCTAACCACCAGTATTAAAACATCCAAAGTGTTCACAAACCACTGCATTTTCAAAGAGTAGTTTTGTGAAACACACAGTTTCTGCATAATTACATAAGCTTTAAAGACTTGAATGAACTTTTCCAAAAATAGTAAAAACCATTGACATTGAAAACAAGCTCCTAGTGTTGGCAGATTATCTCCATCTTTTGCAAGCAGTGTGTGTTTACATTAACTTTGACTTAATTGAGTCGGTCGATTAAAATGCAATGTTGTTAACCGTGTACTTTCCCTTATAGTGACTATTTTTGGATTCGGTTTGAGGCTTAGTATACTAAGATCGCATCGGACCAGACACAAATATTCTAGTATCAGAAATCAAATAGAGCTCCAGATAAACTGTTGTTTTTGTGGTTAATGAACACTCACTTTTAAATTCGATTTGTTTAAAAGCGGTTTGGTTTTAATTGATGATTTTATGCGTTACTACGGTATTTGTTTACCCTTCTGTTTTGTTTGTAAATGTCCATCCGAATTATTTCTTTTTATGCGCGTTTTTCGAGTTTTGAACGTAATGTTTCATTTGTTTGCTTTAATCGGGGCATTTAAAATACTAAATACGGATGTCCACAAATTAAATCTCTACCTTACATACGTCATTGCTCGCATATTTGTTTCATTATTTTGGGGTTTTTCTATAAAGCCTTCATATCACATATTTTCTTAATTTACCTAGTCTACTCATAGATTTCGTTTTGTATTTATATTTTTTTAAATATTTGTGTACATGTCATCACGTGTTACAGATGAAAATGAACAGGCGAGGAAACTCGAAGAAGCCAACAAAATGATCCAAATGTATATTGGACTCTTCGTAGGCATACTTTTACGCTTTGTTTGACACTGGCAATCGCTTTATTTTTTAACTGCAGGAAGAATAACTTCAAGTAAGTTGACTAAACAAATCCTTAATGCGCAGGCACATGCATTTAATAGAAATAGCTTTTCCTTTCAGGTTTTCTGATATCACTTCGCTTGTTTTTTATCAAACTTACTAATATATTCGCGTAAAGATTTCGTTATTCATATTTCTGAAAATATGCACTAACTGCAGTGTGTTTCCCCACTTTTTTTAGATCAGTGGAAAATTCTGAATCAAATTTTACCGATTTGACAGCTTACTAGACAACATTGTCTGAATCAGAAGAACTAAATTGCAAACCAGATCCAAATAGAAGTGGTTTAGCAGAGTTAACAAACTCGGATTCTTATGTTATAGTGGAGGAGGAACATTCAATAAAATGTGGCGATACTCGACTCAGCAATGTTCTTCCACAGCAGGATGATAACGGAGTGATGTGTACAGGATCCAGGTCCATGCAGGAAACAAAACAAAAAACAACGGGAACGCTCCAAATAAAACGGTGGACTTAAACCATGGGGCAAGTTCTGTGGTCATACAATTTAAAAGGATATTAAAGAAGTCTGCTAAATTAAGTAATGTAATGTATTTTGTGAGTGTGTATGAGCTTAGTGTTCAATTTAAATTAAGAGTCTTGCTGACAGATTTTTGGCATTTCTGAAGCTCGCATTAAATGCCTAAACTTGATACAATGAACGGTATAAACCAGCGCAATCTAATACAATGAAATTGTACTTTACCTTGAAATAAACTTAAAAATACTCATCCGAATGCGATCCGGATCCGTGAAAATCGAAAGTCAAATGCTAAGACACATTGACCATAGTGACAGTTTTATTATGAGTATTTCAACTTTACGTGTTGTAAAATAAATTACAGAAAAAGAACAGAAACACTCCACATTATTCAATCGATGGCGTATATAACGATTTATACCTTTATCAAACTAAAATTTCATATAAACAAGCATGTATTTTCAGTATATGTCTTTTTCAAACTGTCATTTTGCTCATTTGTTTGTATTGTTCTTTTACTTGCGGAATTTGTGACAAATCGTCAGCTCACCAATCTGTGGATAAGTCCCTTTATGATCGCATGAACGTGATGCACGATGTTTCATGTAAACAAAAAAGTATTAAACGTTTATATAAGGTAACTGCGTAATCTTTGTTTATTAGAAGCTGACAAAATCGTAAATGCAAACGGACATTTCGATGTTCTTGTAAATTTACATAAGCCATGCTAGATTGAAATGCAAAAGGATACATGGTCCACACCAAAATAAATATTATCTACGCAACTTGACCTGGTAATCTAGTAAGTAAAAATAGCGAAGAGTATACGATGCGTTGACCGTGAGGCTGATTAAGGTTATGCAGTGATGCGTGTGAACAAGCTGGGAGTGGTATAATAACATGATTCTTTCCATAAAACATATACGTTATTGTGAGATAAGGTGTTTAAAAAAAAATGCAACAATATATGTTTAAATTAAAAACTGTTTCCTAATTAGTTTGTGACTTGATTTTTTATTCAATAGAATTGTTCACATATTTCGTATTTAAAGTTTTATTAAATATATAAACTTTCAAATATAATTATAATCATTTTTGTAAAATACGTTAACGTCGTTCATTTTCCAGCGTCCATTTTGGCGCGACGTCATATTAAACGTTTTATTTAGTCTACGTCATATATTTGTAACATAAACAAGAAAAATAGTTACCTGTTTAAAAACAAGGAACCAATAATCGACTATCGGTAGCCACGGTTGTATGGATGAATATATAACGTAACCGATACCGCATACTCGACTTCGTTTTGTTTATGTAAAGGACAGGGACTGTTAAAATTCTATATTATCTTCACGCAAAAATGGGGTCGGAGGATTATCAGAACCGCAGCAGATCTGCGTATCAGGCACAACTTACTAAAACGTACAGGGAATTAGAAGTACAGATGAGTTTGTAAGAGAATGCTGGGGACGATTGAACTTTACCGGTACGCAACACTTAACATCAAACAGCGTACCCTAACCCTAACCCTAACTCTTAACACCTAACACATAACAACTAACGCAACACCTTATAATCCTTTTTATCCTATATATTTACATGTACTTAGTATCGGGGGCTACCGCCCCCAAACCCCCGCTTTGTCGATAGTGGTAAACAACTGCGGACCGGTAAAGTTCAATCTAGCCGAATGCTGAGTCAGGGACGGTGCTTAATGACAAACTTGTTGAACTTTTCGTGAAATTCCGGGACGTGCATGTTCTTAAATGCTGCCAACCTGATGAAAAGAGTCATACGAAGATATTTTTGACACTGGTTTAAAGAATTTTGATGAGTTCAAGGATAGATATTCGCAATGGAGATCGGCAATACTATCGCTTGAGGATTGTGCCCAAAGTTCGATGGGAGACAGTGTCAAAGCAGCGTCAACGACGCCTTCATCATCTAGGGCAAGGTTAGCACAGGCCAGACTACGAAAGTTGAAAGCGCAAAGGCAACTGCGACACATCGATGGCGAAAACCAATACTTTCCCAAAAGGCGGAAATACAAGATTCTGAAGACGAAGAGAAGATATGGACAGAAGTGTTAGATGACGATGACAGTGGAAGACATCATACAGTTCCCGGTGATGTTATACCATGAGGATACATTGTGACTTCCGGTCGCACGATAGGAACAAAAGAAAGTGAAACGAACATAACTGAGTAGGTCGCGTCTGTTGCGCGCCAAGGAGCGCGCATTGACAACGTCGAAATTTCTATGCAGATCACCGGAAATTCTCAACGTTATTTGATATATCATGGCGACAGCATAGAGTCCGGTTGCCCTGGTTTGACCAGCCACGTTGAGACTGTTATTCGCGCTGGCCACCTCGTTGGCATAGAGGCCAAGCGCATGCAGACCTTCCTGACAGCTGGTACTTCCGGTCGAGACGGGGATCTGGCTGATGCGGCGTCCAGAGGAAGCAGGACCTCCCTGGCGGATCAGACTTGCGGTCGAGACGTGGATCTGGCTGATGCGGCGTCCAGAGGTAGCAGGACCTTCCTGGCGGATCAAACTTCCGGTCGAGACGGGAATCTTGCTGGTACGGCGTCCAGAGTTAGCAGGACCTTCCTGGGCGGATCAGACTTCCTGTCGAGATGGGGATCTGGCTGATGCGGCGTCCAGAGGTAGCAGGACCTTCCTGGTGGATCAGACGTTCGGTCTGGATGTGGATCTGATTGGCGCATGAACCAAGGGCAGGATGAAAAAACCTGGTGAATAAGACTCCCGGGCGGGACGCGGGGCATGTCTACTAGGCGTCGAGGAGCGCATTGGCGGACATGACTTCAAGCGGAAGCCGCGAGTCGGAACCAGGTTTAACTAGAAACGAAGATCAAGTGAGTGAAATGAACGCCAGTCTGCCGTCCTTAATGGAGGAGCTAGCAGCGCTCATAAAATCGAACGAAAAAGGCAGAAAGAATCCCAACCCAGGGAAAAAGAAAAAACGAAAAATGAGAATCAGCCTCAAAGGAAAGCCCCCGGAAATCAAGGAAGGTTAGCCGGAAGAGTTCGTGTACTGCTAACCCGTGTGTTCGGGTGGATTGAAGCACCCTCCCATACCAAGTTTTCAGCCGCCCGACGGCGTCCGATGCATATACTACTGGCGAATCGCCGACCAGTTCTCGTTCATGACGCTACACCGGGCACTAACTACAGAGCTCAAATTTATACAGGCAGACACCGACCAAAGCAGGCTGATAGAGATGTGTGAACTGCGAGACTTGCTGGGCGAGGATGTCTCCGACCTCACGATAGAGCGCACCTTCAACGAGATCGACACCGACAAGAGCGGAACACTGGATTTCCTCGAGGTTCTCACGGTTGTTGACTGTCTGGTACAGAGGGTCAGGATGGACTTGTCCGTAGCTGTGTGGTAAAAACTCGTACTACCGAATAAGTTAAATCTATTACAAAATTGTGCTTGCTTAAATGTTTAATCTAGATACAGTTAAGTAAGTGATTAACAGTAATGGCTATTTGATTTAATTGACTTGTGATTGCCATAGCATGATGTTTATTGCGATGATTTACTTTTGTGGAAATACTAATTTGTACTCTGTTTTATTGAGTCCATCTGAATTATAGTGGTTAAAAAACTGGCTTTGTATATGTTTGCTGTTGATTTAAAGAAATTCTTAAGATCATTGCAATTCAATTGTTTAAATTAGTTATCGCTTTAATGGATTTGTATCATACTGATGTGTTTATGATGTGTATGATCTTATATGAAATATTAATAATTTCATGTTGGGGAGTGTAAAGACGTTAACGTCGTTCATTTTCCCGCGTCCATTTTGGCGCGACGTCATATTTAACGTTTTATTTCGTCTACGTCATATATTTGTAACATAAACAAAAAAATAAACAAATACATGTTTAAAAACGAGGAACCAATAATCGACAATCTCGGTAGCAGAGGTTGTATGGATTAATAAATATCGTAACCGATACCGCATACTCGACTTCGTTTTGTTTATGTAAAGGACAGGGACTGTTACAATTTTTATGGTAAAATACTAATTAACACGCATTTATTATTATTAAACACCGAATGATACGCAATATGTTTGAACTGCTTATATTATTGACGCAACACAAACATTATTTTACCGTTTTCGAATGAAGTTTGTATTGCTAGTTACGCATTAATTCTTTTTTTTAAGAACTTATATATATAAATATATATTTTACATTTCCTTACTAAGGTTTGTTATTTCGCTTGTTTAACATAATGTTTACGTTCTATTTTGATTCTTTTTTATAAAAATATATGTTTTTAATGTTTTTTGTCAAGGAGGGCAAGTCAGCGTCCCTTTAAACGTACACCGCCTTGTGTAAGGGATATTCTTACACAAGAAAGACTAAACGCATGTTGAAGTACCATAAAGATACCCTTCATATTTTAATGAGAGACGTTGAAACAAAATAAAGACGGACGGGCGGACAAACAGACAGACAGACGGACGGACAAACGGACAGACAGACAGACGGACGGACAGACAGACATATAGACAGACAGATAGACAGACAGAGTTAACTTGATCACTTTTATTCCCACAAACATCAAAACAGTTACAATGGTCCAATCATATACAAAAAAACTGTACCTTGAAAGTATACTACTAAATGTTTGTTTACTGCATTATGATAAAATCGATAAACTCTTTGCGCGTAATATAATGGTTTAAAGCGGGCAGACGACATTCAGTCGTTTGGAGTTAAACTCGGTGATCAGTAACATAATCTTTTTAGTTCAAAATACAATAAAAATAGTATCATATTAACAGTGTAGAAATCATGAAAAGACAAGGTTAGGCTAAACATATGACTATTACCCATTTTAGATATAGTCGTCTTGGAATTGTTACACTGAGAAACTGAGTTAGTATAAAGAGGTACTAAAGAATGTATAATTCTGAAAAGTTGCGACACAGTAATGTTTTCTGGAATGCACGAATCCTTCTCGCTAAGGTTTAGTCAAGATAATAAATGCCTCTTGTCTCTCATGTGATATTACCAAACACGCGAAGCTTCTTTGGTTACCACAAAGAGCCAGTGCGTTTGTCAAGAAATGGTATTTAGAACACTTGATACTTAGATGGTATTTAAATGGGATGTAAGGCTCGTCTAAACGTTGTCAAACATGGCGATAGTTGGCATTTGCTTGTGTTCAGTTATTAATAACTTATATACGCCGAGATGATTTACATAGGTAACCATGCATTTATTTTTACACTAATCGGTAATCGAAGTAATCGATATTTAGTTATACCACATTTGATAAAAAAAACAACAGAGTAAATAGATTGTAAATATCCTGTAGTTATTTATAACAGGACAAAACACATTAACATAATTTATCATCATAAGTAGTAAAAATAAGTAATGTAAAGATATATATTTTCTTAAACTATGTGACCATGAATACAAACATGGTTGCGCAGGATTATTTCAATCGAATCATTTAGGATTAATTTGGCTTTCCACAAAACGCATGGTTTGATGAGAATGCCCAGGGTGACCTTCGCGTCAAATATACTATAAGGATTGAGTACCAATTAAAGACATCATTTGTAGATATGAAAATATATATATGTCATTTTTCCAAATATTCAAATATTAACAATACAGTGGAAAAATCAATTTTATATTTCTATTTCATTAATCCAACTCAACTAAATAATCAAAACGTCCAAACAAGCATTTTGTACATACCGATTGTCATCGAATTTAGCATAATAATGTGAATCAAATTTTAGAAAATATTATTTACTTTCTCGATTATAAAAGCTTCACATGTAATCAACGTTTATTTTCAATAATACTTAATTTAGTGCTATTTGTTTTACCTTGTCCGACATATTGTAAAGGGTCAGATTTGAAAATAAACGTCCGCTACAGTGTTATGTTTTCGTTACTGACAGCAATTACCGTATTGAGACATTATGCATTTGCATGCAATTGTCTGTCAAATTATAAATTTAACCTGCAAGCAAATGCCTGTCCAATTATATATTTCCGAAATGTTAGACAAGTAAAACAAAGGCATTGGAAAGTATTTCAATCCAGTTTGTAAATTAAAACAAGAACAAAAAATTCCATTTAAAAGATGTAAACGCATATTATATAATCTAAAATTATAAGATAGTTAACGTAATTACTCTTAGTATTCGGTCAATGAAAAATAACTTTTGTTTCGTGTCCGACAATTTAGATACGAAAAATATTTATAAAAAACAGGTGTCCGCAAATTTATAGACACTCTAAAAGTATTGAATTGACGAACAGATACGGATTTGCAATATGTATATCATCCATAGTATTAACGGGTAATATCACGTGCTTGTAAAATACCATGCAATATAGTAAAAATTACTTTTATATACATTTACACCTAAAATTAATTGTGCATGCTTTATTTCAGAAAGTTACTACAAGGCTCCTTTTTGCCCAACAGGTTCAAAGATGATCTAGTATGAACCTGTAATTTATGCAATCAACAAAATCTGCAAACTAATAACTATGTGTTTGTGAGCCAGTCGTTGTCTAACAGTTGCAAATGTTGTATATAAATATAATGCATTACATTTTGGAGCGATGAGTATTTGTCACACGTATCTTTCTTGGGTGATACAATTGTTTATTACCAGTACAAATGGTAGTTTACCAGACAGACAGACAGACAAACAGACAGACAGACAGACAGGCAGACAGACAGACAGATACAAAAAAAGACAGACAGACAGACAGACAGACAATTTATTAAAACTTATACACAAGTACATCGTTTTCATACTAAAGTATACAAATTATTTCTGTCACGTAACTAGGTATAACAACATAACATTAAATAACATAAAAAAACATATTTACAAATATAAATACTAATAAACTATCAAGGCGGTAATGACATTTATTGAACAGTATTATTTAGATTCGTTTTTCTTATCACAAGGGCTTCTTGATATATTTACATTCATTATAAATAACTGATTTTTTTAACATGAAATTATTAATTTTTGGAATTTATATACTGATGGGTTAATATAAAATATACGGCTTATATATATTTTTATTAAATCAGTGTAACGACGGCATTAACATATAAAATGACATTAATCTTCATAATCAAAGTCTTTACAACTTAAACAATAACGTTCATTTCGTGGTATGTTATTTTTGGCGTATCTGCTTGTTTGGATTCTACACGGATGCGCAGAGACTCTAAATCTTACAAAAAATGATCGCAGACGTCTAGGAACTTAGTCTAAATATGCTTCATAATCCAAACAGCTTTTAATAACATTGTACATCATTTAAACAGAACTATTATTCATTTTACCGGCCCCCTCTTGTTTAAAATTATCAACAAGTCTACATTTGAACTCGCTAATAAAACTATTAACTTGTACAACGTTTGGATTCTCAAAAACATAACTCAATCCAAAATTATTTAACATATTCTTAACATTTGAGTCCCAGTTTGTATAATATTTATTACAATCGCTCAAGGCCTGTTTGTGAACAATTGGCATTATAATATCCTGATTGTTGAGAACCTTAAACCAATATTCAACAATTTAAACAAATATGTTTACATACAATAGGTATCTTCCTAATATTCTCCATACACAGCACTATTACATGTATTTATTTTCACCTGTAGCATTCGTATGCAAAATTTTAAATTCATATCATCTGAATTCGTAATGCCCCATACTTCTGAAGCATAGTTTAATATGGAACCATCAAAAGAGTCAAACAACTGGCAATTTGTTTTTGGTTTAATTTAAAATTCATTGCATTTAAACACTAATGCATTCATGGCTTTAAGGGGTTTACCAACCAAATGTTCCTGTGATAGTTAAAAACTTCCAGTATAATTCAACACTGTGCGTAAATAATTAAATTTGTCAACAACTTCAATATCATTACCATTGTATGATCATTTTTCGTATTTGTTTTAGTCAAACCCTGTTTCGAAAGACCTTTATTGCCGTGTTCACATTTAACCCCCATGAACTGCAATATAAGCATAAGTTATCCAAATGTGCTTGCACTTCAACACTTGCCTAAAATAGCGATTTCATCAGCAAATAATAATAAAATCATCACAATACGTTCTATACACAATATAGAGTAAATGCTATCTTGTAGGTGAAGTTCAAGGTCTTCAACAAATAAAGAAAACCAAAGTCGGCGACATTTCATCCCCTTGCCTCAGTCAAACAGCATAACTAAAATCATCTGAATAAGATGAACATGATTTAACACGAGACTTGACATTTGCATACATATCCTTAAATATTCTAAGCAACTTGCCTTGAATACCAGACTGAAACATTTTCAGCCATAATGCATATACTATAAAACATTTTAACATATTGACATTAACATTACCCAATAACGCAATTGTAATGGTCCATCGCTCTAAGGCATTCACTGTAATCCGGTCATACAAAAATATGATGGAATTGAGACTAGATAAGCGAAAACAGGGGGAAACTAAATAGCGCTGTTAAAACTATCCGAAAATATCGAGTCATAAATTAATGTCGAAAACTCGTATTTCCGAAAATTTAGAGTTACACAAAATAATTATTGGGGCCAAGAAGAGGGACCCGAAAACGTACTTTCCGAGAACTTAGAGTAATTACTGCACATTAATTGTGATTATATAGCAATTATCTTATTAATTTTGTAAAATAAACATTGAGGCACAGTACCATGAACATATTCAGAAGAGAAACTGTTTACATTTAGAAAACGTACCGACTAAAATAACACACAAGTAAAGTACGTATATATAGCACTATCACATATCAGAAATAATAATCACAAATTTATAGGATGGCAAATCAATAAAGATATTTAAATTATGTGCACGTTATAATGCACAATATTCCGATTTATTAAGAAACATCGGGAATAAGGGAAATACAATAACACCATAGTATTTATTGTCAAGAAAACGTTTGACATGTCACTTATCAAAAGAAAACAATTCAAGTGAAACAAAAAACATAAGCACTTATTTATATCAGAAGACTACCTCTTCACAATAACAGGTTCTGCGCAACGCAATATTATGAAACAGAAAGGGCAAAAGTAGTTAAAGTGTTATCTTTGATGTTGAAGTTCAACTAAATAATCGAATTTTATTCAAATATCTGTTAAAAGATTATGGGAATATATGCTTTATTCTTTCCTAAAATTATTTAAAATGTCAAAGGTTTTGTTACTCAATCTTCTGATTCGTAAAATAATACGATTGTATGCTTACTTGTCGAATTTATTCAGGCGAATAGACAAAGCTACGCACAGTGAACCTGCTCTCGCGATATGTTTTATAGATATCCTGATAACGTATACTTGCATTAAAGTGTATTGAAAATAATAATGTACACAACTCGTCTGCCTGCTGTTTCTTCACATTTGAATCATATGGTATATGTGTTATATAATTCTTAATCTTAATTATTACATAGGTTGCTTTCATTTAAACCGTTGAGAACATTTTCTTAAATTGCATTATGTTTACATACATGCTTTATGTGTTATGGTTGTAAAAATGATTAAAATATCAATACTTCGACATAGTTGTGTAATATTGTATAGTTAAAGCACTGTCAAAACAATTCTAGTATATAAGAAGTCTATCTACTCATCAACCCG
Organism: Dreissena polymorpha; assembly: GCF_020536995.1. NCBI lineage: Eukaryota > Metazoa > Mollusca > Bivalvia > Myida > Dreissenidae > Dreissena > Dreissena polymorpha. Next base: position 34,255,015 of record NC_068366.1, on the reverse strand, counting down.
TTATAAAATTTAAAAACATATCTATTTTTTGTTGATTTAAACTTAAGTGTTAAAGATTCATAATTTTATTACGTCAATTTTGAATGACTTCTTGTTCCATAACAATGTTTTAGTTGTATTTCAAGTAGTGCACCAGATAAGGTTTGGTAAGATTGTAACTGGCTACACAAATTGTAGTAATGCAATTGTTTTAATTTCCAAGTAGAGTCAGCTGTTTATATTTCCGTTACTAAATGCAATTGCTAAATGCATTTAAGTACGATGTATGTTAAAGGAATTTAATCCAGATGTTTTGCTGACTCGGATATTCAAATACCTTTGTTATTGTGAGAAATCTTAATTATTCATGAATTACTAAAAGCCCTTACCTAAAAAGTGTTGATTAAAAATGTTTTTTCCCCAACAGATATGACAAAACATTTATCACACGTTCAATTTTAACATTATAGTATCTGTTGTAATCGGGTAATTATTTTTTCGGATAGACAATTAGTTGTCAGTTATCAAAGAAACTCCATATTCATCAAAGAAATTGCCTTTAAATTTTTCTACAATTTCTTCGAAATGAAGACGTCATAAAATTATCAGAAATTTAGATTTAACACATTGTTCTCAACGGTTTATGAAATACTTAAACCATGCCTTTCTTCGAATACATTCTACATTATTAAACAAAAAAGTTCAATCCCACTAGTTTCATTCGAGCCATCATCCCAAAAATCATTCATTCAAATTTTATTATTATAACCTGCTGTAATTACTTTAAGTTTCTTACACGTTATTTTTATATAGTTTATCGTGTTGTGTTAACGACTAATATCACGTGTTTGTTAAATACCACGCCGTATAGTATAATTTACTTGTACACATACTTGCAATTTATTAAAAATAATTTCTCATGCTCTTTTGTACAGAAAGTTATTCCCATGCTCTATTTTGACAAATAGTCCAACGATAAGCTTCTGATTTACCGATAATCTAGTTTGAACCTGTAATTAATGCACTTTAATAAAATTCTGAAACTATGAATTCTATATATAGTAATAAGGGCGCATTATGTTCTGAAGCGTTTATTATTTGTCTCAGTTATCTCTCTGGGGTGAAATCATTTTTTATTACCCATATACATGGATATAAACCCAATAGCGCAATAATATGGTAAATTGCCCTTAGGCTCTCACTTGCTAGGTTTTATGACCTTAATCCGGTTATAATAAGCAAGATGGAAGTGACACCAGATAAGCGAAAACAGGAAAAAAATATCTGGTGAAATAGCGCTGTAAAATGTACTTTCCGAAAATTAAGAGTTATAAATTAATGACGAAAACCCGAACATTTTGAGTCAGGAAAAATAATTACTTTCGGCAAATAAGAGGGTGTCCGAAAAATTAGAGTGTGAACAAACTTAGAGTATAAAGGTATTTAAGCAAGCAGCAAAAGCTGAATCCTACTTGTTTTTCATAATATCAACATATTCTCTCCTTTAATTGGAAAATGCAATCGCGTAACGTGTTACGTCATTAGGCACCAACTTGCCGTCAGTGAACTAGAAATAGATAGACTATAATGGTTACTAGTACATGGTTTGGATCATTTTAATCGACGTTACATACATATTATAATAATGTAGAGTAATATATCTAAATTCAATTATAAAGTGAATATGGTTTTACCGCTATCAAAATTTGATTTTCAAATTAAGTTTTTATGTAATATTAACTGAAAAAAGTAGTTCTTCATGTGCTTGTCTGATAAACGTTGGTAAGCATTAAAAGCACACGTATCCGAGAAATCATTCAGTGGGAGTATTAAATACTGTAGGTGTGAAAGTGAGACTCCTTTTGGTATACGTAAGCTGTCAAGATTATTTTTCAAACCAAATAGACATTAACGCGCATCCTCAAGATAACTCGAAATATTGGTTGTAGTTGACATCAGCGGAGACAAAATTTTCAAAAAAAATATCGCATAAGTAATTGTTTGATTGTACAAAATAGCATCAAAGTTCTAAATTATTTCATATTAACATTATCAGTTGAAAGTGCGGTTTTTATACAAAATAATAGCCTACCTCCCATTTAACTGAGCTATGGAAGACGGGTTTATAGAATCTAGTTTTTCATTAATTCTTTGCAGTACCGTGTCAAAGTGTTCCATGCGATTTTTGATCGTTTGTATATCATTGGCCATTTCGACAAAGTTCGGAACGAACGATTTCAGTTTTGATATACCAAGTTCTTGCAGAATCCGTGTAATGGGAGTAACATAAACTACGCCATCAGATGCTCTCCCTCCGACGATTATGCCAATACATGCAAGTTGTCCGTCGCCATCCTTGACAAAAACCGGTGCACCGGAGTCACCCATGTTGGCAAAGAAATGCCCTGACTTTGACTGAACCCTCACTTGATTGTATATTGTAAACGTATATTTGTCCACTTGTAAGACGTCTCGAACGCAACCAGGATGTCCCAAGTTGATAAGTTTACCTTCGGTAAAATCCGAACAACTTCCGAATTTGTAGCATTGGTCATTGTGCACGTTTATAGCTATCGTCCTTCCAGATCCAAACGAAATATCTACAATAGATGCATGCATAAATTAGGTATGTTCCCGCGCATATGTGCATTTGAATGTGTTTTGATAGTTAATACATATGACATAAATGCTTTTTTTATCAAGAAATTACTATATATTTAGTAAACATGTAAATAGACTTATTCAAATCGGAAGGGTACCTGGCATAGTGCTTATTTTTGGTTGTGGGAATTTCCCGTCTTGTGGAAATCGGGTTGTTATTTGGAAAAGTGCGATGTCAAGTCCTGATTCTGAATCAGAGCCTTCTTTGGTAATTACTTCTCGAAGTATTCCAATCTTGTGAGGCTGTTCAGGTTGGTAAACATCACAGTCAGTTGAATCTAAAACTATGCGTCCATTTCTTTCCCGACAATGCATCATTTCTACAGCTGATAGTAGAACATGTGCACAGGATACGCCACAAAGACCATACGAAGGGTGTTCAACAAACAGACCAAGAGTGCCATTCAGTGAACGCTGAATTTTACAACCCATTCTAACATGTTCATGGAACTCGTCAGCTTTTCTTGTAAATGGGACATACACTCCTTCCCGAATGACGACTTTTATGCCGTCATACGATGTTTCGAAAGGTTCTTCGTCGATTGGAATATATCCCTTTGCATGTACATATAACGCCAGTCGCGGCTCGTAATTTAACGCCTTGGTTGCACCAACTGGTTCTTTATCTAAAATGTAACTACATCCTTCTATGATACTGAGATATCTATGTTTTGCCATCAACCGTTTGGCATTATTACGAACACAAATCCTTAGTGTTTCCAATTCAATCTCTTTCATCTGTATGACGTTATCGTTTGTATCTCCAACATTGCTTAGCTTCAAAGTTTTTATGATATACTTAATACCTAAGTCCCTTAGGCTTTTTATTATGGCATCTGTTTCATGTTCCACAGTTACAACAAAAACCAAACTCGAAACATCGTTTGATTTATGAGCAGGATAAACGTCTCGCACATGATCGAATGTGAGAATTATTTTGCAAGTGTCTTCAGTACGATCACGCTTTCTGCTACTTTCGTACTTAAGTACGGGGGATCCCAGAGCAAATATTTTGTCATCTGGAAAAAAATATGTGTATATATATTTCCAACCTTAACTACAGTACCAAAATAACGTCCATAACATGCATCTACTTGGTTTACTCAGGACATGATTAATGAGCTAACAGTTATGAGGCAGGAATCACAGCGAAGGATCGATAATTGACAGTTCTTATGACCTGAAGAAGCCAATGAAGATGAACTGAGACATCATTATAACCTATCTGAAGGCAAGTCATAGCAATAGATACCAGCTATAAGCGAGTGTTACGGATTAAACTCACAACGTGCTGCTGTGGAAAGCAGTTGTGTAAAGTCGGCTCCTTTAAATGGTACATTTATTTTGAAACTAACCAAAAGCATACATCGTTTATCCCTAATGAATGATACTGCAGAAATATTATCAGGAGATAAATTTTTGTAACAACCTACATTCTTTTGTGTAGGATAAGTGACCAATTGCTTTTACAATACAATTTACAGGTTTGACAGCTGTAAAATGCTGACGGTGTCTTATATTGATGGCCCGTCCATTTTAATCAAGATTATATCTTCAGCTTCTGTTATTTATTTCCGATGTTAATTACATGTACCCTTTTAAACATTCGATTTACTGAGCGCGAATGGATAATCCATTGATACAATTCAACAATAAAAGCAAATCTGTCAAAGTAAAGTGTTCTTTAATGTGCCATTACATTCGGTTTTCTGCAAGATTAATGCTGTAGGTCCAGAGCGAACTCTTATAGAAACAAAAAGGAAATAAATCAAAGTTAAGGTGAATATTTTTGTTTAAATATTATTCAATCATTTCTTGCTTTGTTTGTTAACTTATTTACACACAAGCCATATTTATGCAATAACTTGCAAAATATGTCCTTATACTGTAGACTATAAATAAATAAATTACAGGGATTTAAATTGATGTGTTATCATACCTTTTAATGTCAATTTTTATCAATTTAAACTTTTGCTCAAATCTGTCTTGCATAATTTTGCTTTCAAACACAAAATATAATTTTCTTTAAAAATATAACTGAATTAAACTCTCCTGAGTTTGTTTTGTAAAGTTATAACTCTATCATCGCTGATTATGAATGATAATAAAGGGCATTTAGTCAGGTAAACATGAATTTAGAAACAAACATCAGTTCGATTACATATGTTCACCACTAAATTATGTATTTGGACTCCTCATATTTCAAGCATAGGGGTTACAGAACAACGGAAATCCTTATGTCATGATTTGAAAGCAAAACATATCCCTTTGTAAGTACATTTTGTGATGCTGATCAAATATATTGAATTAGGTTCTAGAGTTCAAAAAAACAAAAACACAAGACATGGCAAAAGAAAGACGTGCTTCTGGTGGGGGTCCAGCACGAGCAAAACTAACTGCTTGGGAAGAAATTAACAGTTTTATGCATATTTGGTTGCATGATAATTAAAATGTTTTCATGAGAGGTTTTATGTACAAATAAGTTGGAAAACAAACCAGTGAAACCACATACTTGAAATGTATCAATGAGTTAGTTCTGTATGCATTTTTTTCCCCTCTTATGATCAATATATACACTAGAGTTATAAGATACACCATATCCTAGCAAAAGAATTAAAAGTGAACAGAGTAAATTGTTTTTCTAAATGAGATCTGTATTAAAAAAAATTATTTCAAATTCAGACACTGACAGTGATCCCAAGCTGTTCGATGTCTGGTGTTAATGACCATGGATATATATTTCTAATGTAATCCATTGGTATGTAGTTATTGCTTTGGAATATATTTGTTTGCACCGACAATACTACAACTACGGTGTCTTCACAATAAACGAGCATGCATATGGAGATACACAAGTTCACATTCTGGTGATATGTTTGTTAATTTGCATTACTCTAGACACACTATAGTTTGAGATAAACGCGACACAAACATGGCCCAATGGACAAAATCATGGACCAAATGTCAGAAGGACTAGGCGAAAGCTATATGCCACACCCTCTGAATTTGGGAACATATAAAGTGGCTTAGAACGGTCAATTGAACACATAGTTGGGCTAAAGCCATGTCCAACCTCATACTTAATCCCGAATTAAGCATAAAACAGACCGGTGGAAATTAAGATAAACTTGATAGCATCGCATTTGAGAAAAGAGCAATGAGGGAGAATATGCATTCGATTTATTAGTACTTTATTAATTCGTTAACTATACAGTTATTCACTAGAGTAACATAATTACAACTATTTAAGGCCCGGTGATGTAAATACAATGATCAGTTAAATTCCCCATTGTTAACAAAACGTCCGAACATTATCAAAAAGTGAAAATTCCAGAGCATCGTTAATCATCTCAAGAAGAACCCGTTATTTAAAGTGTAAACTAAACAATTATATAGCTTATGTGAATATGTATTACAATCTATATCAACATTTTCTGAAATTAAAAAGGGGTTTTCGTTGAATTATATGTTTACATTCCATGTGTAATTCCTGCCATATGGTTGTTACTGGTTGAGTCGTCGGTTCTGTTTGATTCGTGGGTATAGAAATCGCGTGAAATCTCGCGATAAAACGTTCGCACATGATGCAGTTCGTTACGGAAAATGTTTTGACACGGTCACCATTTTTTTCCGATCAAAAATGCGTCAAAAACAAGTAAATAGTGTAATTCATCATAACTTGATATGTCCTTATGAAGTATTTCCTCATTTATGTATTGTTCATATAGTGTTTCAGAGTAACACAAAATTGTTTATTTATGAGTATTTACCATGCTACATCGTCTGTTGACATTTTTTCACAAGAAATTAACCTGTCCTGCAAGGTCAGTTTAAAGGCTATTTATAGTATGCAAATCTTGAAATTCTGGCAGCCAATCAGAACCCACGAATCACCCGGAAGCTTATTTTCATGATGGTAGTTTGACACTATCAACACAGTCGATTATTTTGATGTTTAAAGACGATAAACATTTGGAAAAAAACAACAAATCTTAAAGAAGAAAGGTTAATAATTATTTTCATTATGATTCATGGTCATATATTTATAAAATATTTGTGATGTAACAACTTTATGAAAATTACCCACGACTCAACCAGACTAAAGCATACATTCATTAGTTCTGGGCTACATTATGAACAATCACACTTACATACAATATGCTCTTTATTTAACAAAAATATTGCACTAATAATTTGGTAGTTCTTACTATTAGAAGAACGCGTATAGTTGTGTAATTATAATGAAAATATTATGTCAATTTGATTTGAATACTTACAACAATAATGGCTATTTACCTTGCTTAAAAATACAAATAGTCTTAAACTATCACTTGCCAATGAAATTAGAATGTGTATACTGAAAAGCTAACATTTCTACATATTTGTCGTCAGGTTTCTTAATATCCATGGCTTGATTTCAGTGTGTGTTCATTTAAATATAAAATAGCCATTAAAAACAGGAGTATAATAGATCCAGAAATGTCTCATCTGAAGCCACTGACTCTTGGTTATCGTATTCACGTGCATGACTCCTTTGTAACCTCGTAAATCATAGGTACCAAGATCGTAGAAGCTCTAAGCAGCCTCATACTTTTGTTTATACATCTAAACACGATTATGTGTGCAACACTTTGTGAAACATTAAAATGGAAGCGTAATGACTTAATTTTTTAAGAAATGTGCATCAATTATTAGTGCTTAGATGTATTTTTTCGGATAAAATGTGATACTGCTATGTTAAGAATTGAGAAAACACTTAAACGCACGCGCTACACGTGCAACATGATCTACAATTTCCAAACCGCAGCAACAGGATATTGTGTGAATTAAAGTATTCAATTACAGCGATGTAAATTATATTTTTTACATAAATTCACTTTACTTAAACATTTATTAAATTCATCAACAGTTACTGCAAAATTAAAATATGAGAAATTTGATTGAAACAAAACGAAAAAATATAACCTCAAACTGGTATAGAACTCATGACTTAAATCTAAACGTAACGACGTTTACGATCGGAAAACATCGTATGCCAGTTCACGTCCTAATGACATTATCAACAATACAGTAATCAGTCCTGCTAGGCCAAACTAGTGAAATTGCTTTTTACATAATCAAGTTTAGCAAGTTTTATGTAAGGAGATCGTTTTCCAACTGATCTTCGAGAAAATATCACGTACCGTACATTTAAGGTGGAGGGCAATTGCTGTACAGCAGTACCTTAGGCGATCAAACATACTTGTTCACGTTAATTTAATTTGTCTGATGTGATTGATAGAAAAGACATGTTAAGATAGATGCATGGGCATAATCAGGCGTGTAAACGTTTTAAAAATGAAATATTTAAGTTTGCCATTTAAATGTATTTTCCGACAATCAACTTTTGTTTTAAAAACGTAAGACACATATTTATTCATCCATATAAAAATATAATATTGACTGTTTTTCACCAATTTTCCAATTTTACACAGTGTATAATGTTTTAAAGGAGTATGCGTTTGTTTATAAACTGAGTACGTACCCATTTAGAAAATCTCATATTTTTTTCGCTTTTGTGAAGAAGGTCGTTAATCGCGGCAATTAATACTCGTTAAGGCATCACATGTTGTAACGCACAAATATACGTATACAATTTATATGACTAGTTTGGAACACGAGTGACTATTAAATTTATCCCCACAATGCCTATTTGGTCAAGAATAAATGGCTATTGCATATTCCGTTTGTATGAGTCTTTTAAAAAACGCAGTAACAGTTGATCATAACTCAAAAAAATAAATCAAGTTAATGACGCACGGTTTGTAAGTAAAATTGACCTTTCCAAAAACTGTATTCATACTTATCATTGGGAGGAAAATATGCAAATACATCACTTGATTGAGTATGGATGAAACTGTTTTCCAAAGAATGTTAGTTCTTTTATTTAGACAATGTGTTATTATCATATTTATATCTAACGGGTATTAGAGATCGATTTCTAAGTTTAATGTTTGGAAAGTGTCGCCGCAATGCATTCTTAAAAAACTGCTATTTGGTTAACACACATTAGCTTCCGTTTTTATGTCAATCGTACAACACATCGCATTTAACTGTTACCCCAGATGAATAATAGTCTGTCAATGAAAATTGCTTCGGTGAAAAGTAAAGTATATCGTGCAAGAATTCACTCAATGAAATGAGTAAACAAATGAAATCCGAAATCATCAGAAGTGCCCTATTTTGCTTAGCACATGTATAGTCGGTGTATAAAAATGTCTAGTGGCTCAAATGCTCTACGTGGAATCAAGATAATTTTTACCTATTTTATTTGGGATATTTTCAAGAAAATGTGTCATTAATTTGAATATATCTGTGTATTTTTATCTGTGTATTATTTTAAATTACTCAAACTTTTCAAACCAACGTGGCAGTCATTTTTTAAATTTGTTTTTAATTTCATTTCACATCATATATACTTTGCAAAAGATGATTAAAATTACAGGTCATAGCATGAAGTATTTTTACTGACTTGTTCCACAATATTTCACAAAACACTTACAAAAAACACCTCTATATTGCAATTATACAATCGCACGCGCTACCTGCTGAACTGATACCTTTTCTGATTGGTCAGCTATGACGTGCGCATAGAAAACGTTAAATACAAAATTTCCGATGTCCCATTTACGCCACTGTTTTAAACAAATATACTTTGTTTACGAATATGTTAAAAGCTATAAGTACGAAAATATGATATATACTGGAATGTGTACATAAATTTAAAATATTACCTTGCATACTTTTGTTTTCATGTTCTTCGTTTGTTCGTTTCGTTTGCTTGCCCGGTAATTGTATACATATTTCTTCCTTCGTCTGCGGAACCATTATTGTTTGTTTTACAATTTTCGGTGAATGTTTTGAACTTTTGAGGACTTTCTTCCGTTTTAAATGACTTTTAGAATGGAGTTCCTTTGGCTGAAAGTAATTCGTTTATTGACATAGCTTAGCTTTTGATACATTAACTCATCAGTTTTTCATATCACACATGTAATTTTGAAATCGTATTGATGCAAGCTTTGTGAATGGATACATCAATATAATGTTTCTTCTCAAAACCTATTACATTATAAGAGAAAATTCTTATTTCTAAGTGTGGCAGTATTTTCTTTCATATAAATGCAAGATACATTTAGAGCTTACATTAATCTGTTTGGTAAATTCAAAGTTCGAATCCTGTGTTAAGCACACCGAATCATCCATCCTTCCAAATCTGCTTGTACAAATTCGTTGACTGTTTGTTACTGCAGTTGCCGCTATTTCCTATGCAAAAAAACAACAACAACAACATGATATACCAACAACAAATTATCACATTCAAACAACTGATCATCATTATACATGCTCAATTACAATACCAGTGCTTTTCAACGGATATATGAGAAAACGAAATAATGGATATACGTATTGTCTTACTTCAGTTTAAGGGACCTAGAACAAACCCTTTAACATTTTCAATTCAAAAGCGCGGGACTTGGTAAAATACTGAGAAATAACGAGATTTTGGATATTTTTATAACAATTGCTATATATATATATATTTATTTACTCCTGTAAACTAAAAATTATTCACGTTAATCTAAATAAATAAACAACACTATGACACCATTTGTGTTCAAACTGTTCTACGTATAGTCCTATCACACCGAAATTAAACTCAAGGCGTAAGAGAAACCTATTTATATATCAAAACCAAGGGAAATAGAGAGATTATATGGCCGTGGCATGGACGAAACCACGATGAAATAATGAATGATACCAACATTGTATTGTTGGATTGTTTGTAAACAATGTTCAATTTTGAAAACTTTCCCACGTAATGTGAGCTAATTAGTTATTTGCACGCAATACATATTGTAATCATTTACCGTAAAGGAGCGCTATCTAAAAATCTGACCAAGATCGACTTTCCTACAAAATGCAGTTACAAGTAGACGTCATGAAAAATATAAAGTAGCTTAATACTCTCTAAGTTGGCGGGGCTTCAACTGTGTTATAGGTCAGGGATTCCAATTCAGATACAAAAACAGTAGGTATGATTTACAAGAAATAAATATAGCTCGTGTTCACGGGACCTTAAACAAGTTCACTTTGGCCATTTGCATGCATCGCCTCATTTTTACAATTTTGACTTAATGGCAATAATAGTCAAGCACAACCAGTAATTGTGTCGAAAGTTTTAATTTAAGGCATACCAATAAGTGTACTTGTTTTAGGTCCCGTGAACATGAGCTGGATTTATTTCTTGTAAATCATACCTACTGTCATTTATCTGAATCGGCCATTTGTTGTTTTTCGTATGAAGGTATGAAGCAATTAGCGCGTGTGTTTCATATGATGAATAGACTACTTAAACGTCGATTTACACTAGGGGTAAATGAAATGATAAAGTCGATCATTATATTCGAACATTCGAAAACGAAGGCCCAGGAGAATTTATATCTGTAAAGGTACATCAAAGAAAGATCCCATACATTGTTTGTGTTTTATGCATATATTTTCCGTATTATTAAAAGGGACTTTGACAACGTAGTGCGACTATAACTGCACGGACAATTCTGAAAAAAAAAATTTAACGAAACAATATTCTGTGTCCTTCGTACATTAATCTAGAAAGATAAATACGATAGTCTTATGTTTGCAGATTAAATAAAAATATAATTAGTGTGGCCTGTTTTGAAACCATGTTTATGATATTAAAAGAAGAAAAACTCTTTACCCAGATATTTACCAAATATTACACCTCCGGGTCTTATGCGTTTATTTTGTTGTTTAAGTCTTTACATATCTTTTATTATCGGGTTTTGCTACAATCAAAACGGAATTGATTTACATGAACTTTTGTTGAACACGTTTTCCGTTTGTCCTCGTTTGTCTTTGTCAAGGCGGTTTGTCATTGTGTCGTCTGCTGTTGTTGGGTGAATCGGAATACTTCGGATTTATACATTTAACAATGTATATCTACGAAGTCGGCCGAGGCTATCCAACTTCTGCACGTTCTTTCGTGTGAGCACTATTTACCGTATCCGTCCAATTGTTCTTTACGTTTTATGTTTGAATGAAAGACATATTGAGAGAAGGGTTCTTATTGGGTTGTTCGTTCACCCTTTTCTTCCTTCCCAGCCAAATTCCTTCGTCCTTCACAACCCTTCAGAACTTTCACAAGTTAAGAGGGTTAGAAATCTGTAACTCTTATTATAAACTATAAAGGATATTTATTATTGTTAATTAATTGGACACTGTGGTAAGCTATTTTATATTATTCTTTATACTTTATATTATTAATGCGCGTCCCATTAAGTTTTATTGTGATATTGATATGTGTAATCTTTGTATTGTGTGTTTATGTTACATTGTTTTTATATATTTCTAACTAGATGATATATCTTTATAGGCCCGTTTTATACGGTACAAATACAATTAAGAACCTACGCCAGGACTTTTTTGATCATATAAAGTAACCCTGTGACATTGGTTGCCATTGGGGTTTCCGTTTGGCCATAGAGTCAGGTACAGGCAAGATCGCCGCCGCCGAGCATCGGGACGGACAGACGTCGGTCCGGAGGAAGCCTCAAGGCTGAGGCTGAAGAATCCAGGCTAAGGTTTTTGTGGCGTTTTTCTGGACTTTGATCTGGGTACCAGCGGATGCAGATCCATAGGCGTACGCAGGCTTGAGCAGAAATCGGCGCAAGATAGAAGTCCGTATTTGGAGATACGGAAGAGCGAGTTCGAGATTTCACGAAGTCAGGTTCGTTGCAATATCTTTCTTCGTTGGAATTTTGGATCCATATGGATTTTCCATGATGCATCAGAGTTTGTTGAATTTTTGAAAGCTAGCTAGTGATTTCTTAAAGTGCGCGCACTGGTAATTGAATAACTACGGTAACACTGGAGCGATTATCACGACGTGTTATTCTTTCGGAGGAATAGCAGAGGACAGGTAAACTCATGGAACTGTGAATATCTGAACTTTATAGATATTTGCAGGTAACTCCTGTAGATTATCGGTGTAAACATGTGTGATTTTAATTGATTATTGTGTATATTGACGGTGAGTTGTGTACTTTGTGTATTTTTCATGTTGTCACGTAATTTGTTGTTTTGTCACATGTTTTCGTGGTAAAATTTTGAGTTGAAACAATTTCAAAGTTGAAAATTATTTGTTTTTCTTGTAAAAATTTAGTGTGATTTAGAAGATATTTTGAATAAAAAAATGGATCGTTTTGATATTTTTGAAATCACAGTGTCTTTGGGTAAATTGTGAGAAGTTTTCTTAAGATTTTGCCTTAATTTTTTTGCAAACGTTAGGGAGTGTTTATTTATTGAGTGTTCCAGTAACTGGCTTGAGTTATTCTTGCCCCACTATCAAGCAATCTTTCTATACATTACCTTTGCACTGCACCTACCCCATAGATGTATAATTGAGAAGAGGAGCGAGTGAGGTAAGTGATATATGTTCTGTGTTTTGGTGTCCATTTGTGCTTCTATTTGTGTTAAAGCTACGTTTAAATCAGACGAGAGTATAATTTTATATATTGTCCGTATTTTTTTAGCACATCGTTTGTGGGGCTCCATTATTTGGCTTTTGCGCCTGAAAATATTATCGCGTGATAATATTTCGTGTTGCAACGAAGGTCTGATATAAATATCATAGCAGATTGTCTTTGTATTTGTTGTACTTGGCAAGAATACCATAACACCTCTGAAATTTTGGTAGTATTTTAAAGTTGTTTTATTGTGGTATTATTGCAGTTAGTTGGTGACTGAACACCATGTTACTGGATTGTTGATACAGTTCAGTCAGTCAGTGTGTCTGTGTATTTTTATAGGGTACTGCATTTGAAGATAGTTATTGCAGTGGAATTTTGAGTCAGGGATATTATATAATTTCTATAGATATATAAATTGTTGAGGAATTCTTCAAGGAGTATATTCTATAGTGGTGGTCAGGTCATATTTTTCCTATTGCAGCTATGTCTTAAGTATTCACACATGTACTTTGAATTGTTTATTTTTATTTTTAGTGTATTTCGTGTTAAACAGTTCGTACTCTTTGAGTCATTGAAGGTATAAACAATGGCAGGCAAGAAAGGATACGATGGATCCGGAGCAGATGCTGATACCTCTTTGTCAGAGGCACAGTTAAAGCAGATTTTAGAGGCATTTAAGAAATGTGGTGATTATGTTGTTTTAACTTAAGAAGAATATGCTTCTTTACAGAATTTCGACACATGGTCATGCAGGACCTAGGAAGCCACTTACAGAGTTTATTAGAGGGATGAGTTACCATCACATTCTTTTAATAATTCTCAAAATGGTTCACATTTACAGGTGCCCAGGTACGAAACGCCAAAGCTTCCTTATTTTCAGGTGATTAACAACCTATGAAGGGCGATGAGACATTCGATGTATGGCGGTTTGAAACCAAATATTTGATTTCAGAGAATTTACAGGAACATGTTGTTTTACAGGTTATCCACAGGTCTTTACGTGGTACTGCCAGACGTGCTCTTATTTCACTTGGTGAATATGCAACCAGTCAACAGATATTAGATAAACTTTAGATTCTTTTTGGTGAAGTTTCAACTAATGAATCTGTTATGCAAACTGTTTACAATGCATCTCAGAAAGTTTCAGAGCATGTTACAGAGTATGGATGTCGTCTGGAAGCTTTACTACAAGTTGCAGTAGAAAGCGGTCATGTTTCTTTTGTTGCTAGAAATAATATGTTATGTTCAAAATGTTGGACAGGTTTACGTGACGAGAAGCTTAAGATACTAACCAGAAATAAATATCACTCTACTTTTGATTATCATAGTTTATTAAAAGAGGCCCGGTCAGTGGAGCACGAGTTGTCAGCTTCTAGTAGTATTTCAGCAACAGTTAATACAGCTAAACAGTCCACAACAGTAGACAAGAAAACCGTTGATGATCTTACAAGTAAAATTGACTTACTCATGAACAAAATGCTTTCTCTTGAAAAACAGATGAAAGAGACACCAGAAGATGCTTCAGGTTCCAGTAATAATGAATTGTATTGTAGGGACAATAACCAGAATAGACAAGGTGGATATACACCAAATTGTGGTAATTATCATGGTGCAAATCGTGATAGTTACCGTGGTGGAAATCGTGGTAGATACCGTGTTGGAAACAGCCAGAGAGAGAGTACCGGTAGTAACAAGTTTCAAAATAACCCAAAAGCATAGACTCCTCAGTTGTTGGGCAAACTGGGGAAGTCAATATTGGAAATCGCCCTAAAGCAAAGACGAATTTGTTAGCAGACAGGATGGTAGGTTAAGCCAATGAGGGCTCAGCAGTAATTTGTGGTGTTACGACA
The DNA here is from genome assembly GCF_020536995.1 of Dreissena polymorpha. Taxonomy (NCBI): domain Eukaryota; kingdom Metazoa; phylum Mollusca; class Bivalvia; order Myida; family Dreissenidae; genus Dreissena; species Dreissena polymorpha. Next base: position 34,239,996 of record NC_068366.1, on the reverse strand, counting down.
AATGTACTTGTTGATAGTGGGTCAATGGTGACATTAGTTTCAGAGTCGTTCTACGGTTTTCTTGAACCGAAACCAGATTTATGCAGTTTGTCATGTTTCAATTTAGATCTCGTTGGAGTGTGTGGTTCAAGTTTACCATGTTAAGATTACATTGAGGGTAACATGTTGATTCCTTATATTTTAGAACCCAGCATTACTGTACCTATTTTGATTGTTCCAGATACAGAATACCGACAGAGTGTACCCGGTATTATTGGTACTAATGTTTTGCGTTTTTGCAACAGGGATAACATTTCAGAAGATCCTTACAGCATTGCTTTAGATGCTCTAAATTGTACAAATTCTGTATCAGTGAAGACAACCAACAAGTTTCCAATAGTCATTCATCCGAATGAAGTTTCGACAATTTCAGGTTTTGTTAGGAAACAGAAGGGTGTCAAAACAGTTCTTACAGAGGCATTTGACAAATCTCAATTATCTGGATTGACTGTATGTCCAAGAGTTGTTTCCCTTGAAGGTGAAGGTAATACCGCCAGAGTTCCTGTTCGTGTTTGCAACAGTACTTGTAAACCTATTAGAATATTACCAAATACAAATATATGTTCTCTTTCAGAAGTCAAAGTTGTTGACTCATGGAAATCTAAACCAGTGACTTCTCCTACACCTGTTAATAAAACTTTTGAAAATTTACAGGAATTAGGTATAAAAGTCTATAAAGAGAACTTTACAGAAGAACAGTATGTTCGAGCACAACAAGTGTTAGGAAATTGGGTGACTATCTTTTCAAAATCAACCACTGATATTGGCAAGACAGACTTAGTTAAGCATCATATCAAACTCAGTAATGAAACACCATTTAAACAACCTTACAGGAGAATACCACCATCCATGTTCGAAGAGGTTAGACAGCACTTGCGGGAGATGATTGATTGCGGAGCAATCAAAGAAAGCAGTTCACCATATTGTAGCAATGTTGTTTTAGTAAGAAAGAAAGATAACAGTTTACGCTTTTGTTTAGATCAGAGGGAATTGAATAAGAGAATCATCAAAGATGCATTCAATCTACCCAGAGTTGGAGATATGCTAGATTCACTTGCTAATTCCAAATTCTTATCAAAATTAGACTAAGTACTTAGGTACTGGCAGGTGAAAATAGCAGAGGATGACAAAGAAAAGACAGCCTTTGCAGTAGGAGGATTGGGGTTCTACCAATGTGCGCAGATGCCATTTGGGTTAACAAATGCACCCAGTACCTTTCAGAGACTGATGGAAAGTGTATGGGTGATCTAGACCTTAGAAAATGTCTTATCTTTTTAGATGATGTCCTTATATTTTTACAAAATTTCGAAGATCATGTCACCAGGTTAGAAGCTTGCTTTGAACGTCTTCATCTTCATGGTCTGAAACTTAAAGCTTCAAAGTGTGACTTTTTCAGCACTTCCGTTTCTTATCTAGGTCATGTGGTATCCTCTGACGGAATTCATACAGACCCTGAGAAAACAGCATCTTTGACAACTTTGCCAGTTCCACAAGGTATAAAGTCCTTGAGAAGTTTCCTTGGTTTTACAGGGTATTACAGACGCTTTTTAAAGGACTATGCAAAGATTGTCAAGCCGTTGAATGACCTTCTTGCTGGTCATCCCACTAACAAGGCTTCCAAGAAGACCAAGAAGAAGAAAACTCCATGGATACGGGGAGACGACCAGCAGAAGGCCTTTGAGACTATAATACATAGTCATACCAATCCACCTGTACTTGGATATGCTGATTTCACTAAACAGTTCATTGTTTCTGTAGATGCGTCTACAGAGGGCGCCGTCTTATATCAGGAACAGGACGGTTTGGAGCGTGTCATCAGCTACGCCAGCAGAGGTCTTCGTGCCAGCGAGAGGAACTACCCTGCGCACAAGCTGGAGTTTCTGTGTCTGGAGTGGGCCATCTCGGAAAAGTTCCACGACTACCTGTATGGAAACACCTTCGCCGTGAGAACCGACAACAACCCGCTCACCTATGTATCTTCAACAGCCAAGTTAGATGCGACGGGACACAGATGGTTAACTGCACTGGGCACTGGGCAACTACAACTTCAAGGCTGTGTACAAGGCAGGCGTGTTTGACCGTGATGCAGATGGATTAAGCAGACGACCACAGCAGCAAGAAGAAGAGGTGATGTTTACTGATGTCATCAAAGCCCTGTGCTCCGAAGCCATAGCCGGGACAGACGGACATCCACTGGCAGAGTCTTTTGTTATTACAGTCAATGGTAACCTTGGGACAGACACAGAGGATCCTACCTACCAAGCTACTGACATAAGTGTGGTCAACTGGAAGGAGGAACAAAAGAAAGACCCTACCATTTCCAGGATTTACCATATCATCGACAACAGACTTCTACTACCGAAGGACCAACTGAAAAAGGAATCCAAGGACAAACAAAAGTACTTAAGACATAGGAGCAAAGACGGTTTTTTTATACAGAAAGTGTCAGATAAACGGTCAGGATATGTAACAGCTAGTTCTACCAGAGAGCTACAGAGACTGGGCCATGAAAGGACTCCATGATGATTTCGGTCACCAAGGACGAGACAAGACACTTTTGTTGGTGAAGTAGCGGTTCTTCTGGCCAGGCCTGGAGATGGATGTAGTGCGGAAGGCTCAAATCTGTCCCAACTGCCTGAGGAGAAAATCACCTACCAAAGCTCAAGCACACCTAGTACCATTTACAAGCGCTCATCCCATGTAGCTGGTATGCATAGACTACCTTTCGATTGAGAAGTCCAAGTTTGGATACGAGAACATCCTCGTCATCACAGACCACTTCACTCGCTACGCCCAAGCTATACCAACACGCAACCAGATTGCACAGACCACGGCTAGAGTCCTGTTTGAGAATTTCTTCTCCCACTACTCATTTCCAGCAAGACTGCATAGCGACTAGGAAAGAAACTTCGAGAGCAAGGTCATTAAGGAGTTATGAAACATAGCAGGAGTGCAGAAGACTAGGACTACACCCTACCATCCTTTGGGGAATCCAGTCACTGAGCGCTTCAATGCGACACTATTTGGGATGTTAGGCACTTTGAATCCAGCCGAGAAGTCCAACTGGTAGGATTATGTCAAGCCCATGGTTCACGCCTACAACTCCACAAGACATGAGTCCACAGGCTTTTCATTGCACTATCTTCTCTTTGGATGGCAACCGAGACTGGCCATAGATGCGTTCCTTGGGGTAAAGGACTCTACAGCTCCATCCACCAGCAAGGACAACTATGCAGCCAAGTTGAAGAAAAGACTGGACTTCGCCTACCAAACAGTCAAACAGAACTCCGAGAAACAGTCTCGGCGCCACAAGAAGATATTTGACAACAAGGTACGCCATTCCACGCTCGAGATTGGTGACAGGGTATTCATCAAGAATGTGACGCCAAAAGGGAAGCTGGACGACAAATGGCAACGAGAACCAAACCTTGTGATGGACATCCCCGACCAGAAGATACCAGTCTACAGAGTGAAGAAGGAGAGTGGCAAGAGACCAGTGAAAACTTTACATAGGCATCTTTAACTTCCCCTGCACTCTATCCCTTATGAAGACACTATCCCGGATATGGCAAAACCACCCATACCACAACAGAAGAGAACAACAACGAAAGTCAACACGACCAAGGAAATCAACTTTCCATCAGAGTCGGAGTCAGACAGCGGTTCTGAGACAAGTGAGGCAAGCCCGAGGTATATCATACCACATAGGAGAAGGCCGTAACCACAGCCCTGTGTCATTTTTTCCCGACCAGTGTTACCATCTAGCATCTCACGTGCTACATGTGACGGTAAATCCAGTAATAACTCTACTGGTAGATCCAACCTAGCGTTTAATTTTCAGCGGGACACACCTAGCTCTAATAACGCAAGTTTCTCTAGGTCTCAACCTCACAGTTATACTGATTATAATTTTTCAGGTAATAATATGTCTAATCAGAACCAATCTGTATCCTTAGGTCATAGGTCCGAGTCTCAGATTGCAGACCAGAGCAGAAATAATACACCACAGGCTCCGACGCCGGTGTTACTCAAAAGACCGCACTCTGCAGAGCCGGTGTTTCCACAATGACCACATGCTGCATAGCCGGTGTTACCACAACGACCACAGAGACCAAGGAGAAAGCCAAATTGGTATGAAGATTGGGTTCAACCAATAATAGCTCATGTAGAAACTTTCCCCCAGTGTGAAATTTATTGTGTGTGACAGAGGAGAATGTCACAGTTTCAATAATTTGAAAATGTATTTTCATTTCATTGTATTCTTGACAAATTGTAAAATGTAAAATGTCACCGTTTCAATAAGTTGAAAATGTATTTTCATTTCATTTTAATCTTGAAAAGTTGTAAAATGTTTTCAGATGTCTAATTTTGTAGGTCTGATCTTTATTAAGTTTCAGATTAAATACAATTATTTTGTTTCAGTTTGAAATTCTCATTCTACTGATTATTTTCAGACATCTAAGATGAGTGTCTAATACAGAGACAGTATGTTAACATTCATACATGGTGATTATGTCTATTGCAGTTACTTCCCTTGGTTGTTAACATAAGTCAGTACTAAGCTGATGAATGTGGAACTTAACAGCATCAACTGATAGTGTTCAATTCTTTTCCACATGTTATTTCGCAATGTTTCGCATATACGTATACTTGATATTTGTAACCACTGGAAGAAACTATTTTCAAATGCCAATACTTTTTTAGATATAGTTTTACATGTAATTCAGTTTGTCATAATATCAAGTTGATTATTGTATCATTAAGTCATACTGGGTACTGTATAGTTGTATGTTTTGTAGATATTGTAGGTATTTCATTAGTTGAAAAGTAATAAAATTTCAGCAGACATTTTTCTCTTAGCAGAGGAGAATGTCACAGTTTGAAATTTTCTATATGTCAGTTTTTACCTATATTGAATTTGAATGCGCCGTTCCATAGTTAAAGTGCGCGCGAACATGTAATTGTCATCGCGCATGCGCCGACTTTTCCGTTTGTCCTCGTTTGTTTTTGTCAAGGTGATTTGTCATTGTGTCGTCTTCTGTTGTTGGGTGAATCGGAATACTTCGGATTTATACATTTAACAATGTATATCTACGAAGTCGGCCGAGGCTATCCAACTGCTGCACGTGCTTTTGTGTGAGCACTGTTTACAGTATCCGTTCAAATGTTCTTTATGTTTTATGTTTGAATGAATGAAAGATTGAGAGAAGGGTTCTGATTGAGTTGTTCGTTCTCCTTTTTTTTCCTTCCCCGCCAAATTCCTTCGTCTTTCACAACCCTTCAGAACTTTCACAAGTAAAGAGGGTTAGAAATCTGTAACTCTTTATATAAACTATGAAGGATATTTAGTATTATTAATTAATTGGACACTGTGGTAAGCTATTTTATATTATACTTTATATTATTAATATATATGTATTGTTTTCCGCAGCGCGTCCCATTAAGTTTTATTGTGATATTGATATGTGCAATCTTTGTATTGTGTGTTTATGTTAAATTGTTTTTATATATCTCTAACTAGATGATACATCTTTATAGGCCCGTTTTATACGGTACAAATACAATGTAGATGTTATAAATACCTGTCCACTGCTTGTAATATGCTTCTGGGGTTAACCAACTCATAGTTTTTGTTTATTACTTTGATATTATTTACCTCGAGTATTGTGTATAAACTAATAACAACCATTGTCCAGCATGCGTTATAATTGAGTCAACTTTCTTCAGTATGTTTCTAATAAATAAATAAAATCAATTTAAGGCTGTGAGGATCTAATGGCTGAAAATTTCAACCTCAGAAAGCTTGAAATGTCATAACAACATATATAGCAATAACACATTATGCTTTCTGAATTTTTACAATAAACATCACTAAAGGTAAAAATTGGTTTGCACAGATAAAGCAGATGGGGACATCCTTTCTACAAATCCTTTTTTTCTATCGAAATTCTGCCTACTTTTCCAACTTTTTCTTCAGAAATCTTCAAAGTGTTTTTTGTTGTTTTTTCTTTTGAAAACTAGTCGACTATAATGTAATGTCAATAGTATATACTGTTGTTTCAAGAGCGTTAATCTTCATAAAAGATATTTGAGTAGTATGTGCTATTGTAATTACGCATTACCTACATTATACCTTAACTATGTTTATTTTATGTATTTATGTTTTTCAAATATATATCTTGTACCCAGTAGAACACAACTGTCCGACCAGAAATCAAACACGCAATAGGTCATTTTTTTTCGCTGTCACGGTTGCAGTTTTTTTGTTCTTAGTATGTTCATAGCACTCCTCCTCCTCCTCATCATCATCATCATAGTCATCAAAATCATCATCATCATCATCATCAGCAGCAGCATCAGCATCAAAATCATCATCATTATAATCATCATTATTGTCATCGTCATTGTCATCATTTTCAAAATCACTATCCCAACGGCTTTTCAGTATTTGTTTTACAATATAAAATATAACTATAAATATAAAGAATTGAAAATTAAAAAAAACTTACCCGACGTTCGCGTTTAAAATGACACGATGTCCTGTTCAAATATGAAGGTATATTGACAACTTTTGTAATACCATTTCGTATTAACATACACATATAACTGATACTAACTCATATAACTGATGATAAGTTATGGTTAGGTGATGTGATGGTTAGATTTCGATATCAGTTTATAGCAAGATTAGACTACTAAAGTAAACAGTTGTACGCATATGATATAAAACATTGGACTATGCTCCTCTAGTATTATATACGGGTCACCGTTATTTTTAAGCAAAAGTGCTTGAGTGCATGATGGATAGAGTATGTTGACATTCCGAAATAGATAGAAAAGACAATTAATTATATGTGACAGTCGCTGCAAAAATGGGTATTATGGTTCAAACATCACATTTACACATTTTTTATTTCCGCTATCTTTAATAAACAAAATGCAAAAAATAGGTTGCTATCATTGTTAGTTTTCGAGATATTGGCATTAACGTAAGACCACTGTTTAGTGCAAAATGACTCATTTGCTGCAAATATGCTTCCGAAAAATAAACATAAGACAAACACTAGGAAATTAACAATATGCAGCAACAGATGCTATTTTATTCCATACAAGCATCTTTTACTTAATTCTACACATACAAGCAATAAATTTGTGTCCCGTAATACCATTTTATTAATATGGTTTTCAAGGTATTAGAATTTGAACAATGATTTTTTTCAATAAAACAATGATTTTTCTGTAATTATTTAATTTACTATACAAAAAAATGCGTATGGAAATTGTATATATAATCAAATAATAAAATCTTTTAATTTCATGAGTAACTTTCGAAAATATCATGAGTATCATCAGCGTTCCAACTGAACAAAAAAGTACTATTTAAACACGTGTTACTAATCAAATGGAAATAACTTGTATAAACTGTTATTTACTGAATAAGGAACATAAGAAACATTATAATTAATTAATTTGTGCATGCCATACTGACCCGATGTAAATAAAACTTGTGTCAATCATTTGAGCTTAACGAATACGTGTTGTATATGTACTTGATGTTCGCACCTAGTGTTTTACCGTATTCACGCAGTACTTTGTTACTGTACAGTATGCGTATTATGGTTTCTTAGTTTAATTGTCTGTAAACCCTTCATGCATATATATATGAAATAGTTAAGAGAGTTTATTGGATAATATTAAATAGTTTTTTTTACATTATTCCTTTTGGAAAAACAATTATTTCAATCTGTATAGCATGGCGTTTCGATTCATTCAGTGTAATGGAATTTTAACTTCAATTATATGGCATATAGACAGCTATCTTGCGTATATTATGGACTTTGATTTCGATCTATTCACTTTGAAAACATTAACCACCATTACATCATTTTATTTTAAGCTGAAATGATCCAACATATAGATACAGAAAAATGGCGGCAATCTTAAACGTTATCTTGGATTCTAAAAAAAAAACAAAGATACCAGCCCGGCACAAGTGCTGTTCTTTATCAGTAACATGTTCCGTAACAAAAAACACTTTAATAGTTGCTATACACCAAGATATAAGGTCTATGTAATTTTCTCCCGTACTATTTTTTTTTTTTTTTTTTTTTTTGTTGTTTTTTTTTTATTCAATATAATACATACAATGTATACATGTATATTATCATACAACATAGTGGTTGTACAAAGCAATTAAGTTTAGACATGTTATACAAGATATGCTAATATATATTTTTTTAAAAGAGAAAAAAAAAACAACAGAAGAATAGTTATGAAAAATGATGAGTTGTATAAAGTCGGAAGAAAGCATACTGGACTTGTGTGTTTTGTTGTATATTCACAATGATCTTATAATGATCCCGTACTATTTTCACGAAAATTGATCGTGCATGATTTTAACGTATTTATTGGTCTTGCCTCGTTGCTTAAAGTAAGTTTTAATGATATCAACCACATTTTAAATGGGACCAACAAACCATACTTTTACAACTCACATCAAAGATAACAGTTAAAGGGAGATACATGCAGAAACCTAATTGCATTTATTAGTTACTTATCGACAATAGAGGGCGTTTGAACTGCATAAGTGGATTATCAGTAACCACTTTGCAATTTCATTCATTCATTTATTGGATGATGCTGCTACAGCACATTTTTAGTTCTCATTGTTATCTTATAATCTTAAAAGGAATATTTCAACTTTAATTTTGTATCTAAATTATTAATAAATAAGCATTATTCTAAAATAAACTGACATTTGGACTTTAAAAACTTGGTGTAAAATTTCTATAGTTTGGATTATTGGACTAATTATGAACTTAAAATGACATGATAGCTTCAAGAAATAGCAGAACGACTCAAAGAGAATGCGCGGGGAGATCGGTCACTTGTTTTCGGGCAGATTCTCGCACGGAAAAAGGTCTGTCAGAAAAAGTCAATAACAAAACGCAAGCTTCGTTCCGTATTGGAACACCTAAGTTATGCTACAGAAGTAGTTATACCAGGCAGGAGTTTCGTATCTTATCTGTTGAAACTGTCTTCATCAGTTAAGAAGCTACACCATCATGTTAAACTAAGTACAGACTGCCTATATGAATTACAAATGTGACTTTTTGCACGATTGAAATCGAGTTTCATTTTTTCATGAGGATTTTATTACAGAAGCCGCAGACATTGAATTGTTCACAGACGCCAGTGGTAGCTGTGGCCATGGTGCTTATTATCAAGGCCAATGGATCTCTGGGCATTGGTGAATTACCCAAACGAGAAGAAACAGAAATGTCAATAGCTTTTATGGAGTTATTTCCAATAGTGGATTGTGTTTTATTATGGCAGGACAGTTGGCCAAGAAACGTATTAGATTTAATTGTCGCAATAAATCTACTGTAGGTAGTATTGCTAAGTGGCGCATCAAATCACCCCTCATTGTGAAATTAATGGGGAGACTTACCACATGGGAACTTTATTGTACTAAGTCGATGGTTACCAGGTAAAACAAACGTTTTAAGTGACCTATTATCTCGATTTCAGGTGAAGAAGTTAAAAAAATTAGCAACAACAGCAGATTCACATCCAACACCAGTACCGCCTTTAAAGGACATATCCCTTGGTTAACACAGACCTAAATAGTCTCTGGAATTAAGTGCATGAACCAAGCTCCATTCAAATATATGCCAATGGTTATAAGCTTTTGAAACAATTCTGTGAACAGAACTCTTTGTGGCACAGGACATCGCTGGCTCCGCCAAATTAATGTGAAGAGTGTCTCGTTTATTTTGTGGCTTTTTATGCAGAAATGAAATTCAAATACAGTACAATTATGCTTTACTTAGCAGGAATAAGGTGCAATTATTTGAAACACAAAGTTACGTCTCCACTTTTCAATCTTAGCGAACTTCATAAGCTTCATGTCATTTTGCGGGGTGTTTGAAAATCACAGCAAAATTTGAAAAGGCAGCGCTGTCAAATTACTCATGATGTCCTGTATTTTAGTGAATAATTTTGTCTTATAAGTTAACATTGTTAACATGAGTATATGAATTTCATTTGAATATTTAATTTAATAGAAGTTCTTCATTAATCAAAGTGAATTCTGTTCATATTGAATGTTCTATTCTCAATAATAATTTTAAACACAGAGGTTTAAAAGACAAAGTCTCACTATGATTTTATGAACAGAAAAGTATTTTATGTTTTTCGACAGGTTATATTATTTTCTTTCTTTCATATACCTATTCGCACATGTAACGATAGAGCTGTTGATGAATCATGTATTTATAATTAACAAGAAATATCTTTAAAAAAGATATACGGCGTTGATTGTAGTTGGAGTTTATGAAAGGTAAAGAGTTTAATCAATGAGATCAAGGATAGCGAATGTCTTTTTATGTGCAGTTTTTAGCTGCATCACACGCAATACGGGATGTTACGCGGAGTTTTCGCGGCTTATTTTACATTATTATATATTGCTGGCCATAAACCTATAGATACATAACAGAAAACCAAAAGAAGAATGGAAGTCAAATTAAAACATATGAGTAAACCGGCCACACGCGAAGTATCCGTACACATTTAAATATTTATACGCGCGTTCTTCGAACAAACCTGTTTTAGTGGTTTGGCGAGCATTGCTATTTGATTCGATTATTAGCAGTATCGAAAATCATATCGAGCTCATGCTTAATACATTAGTCAATATGATAGAATAATTCTTTTTAAATTAATTAAAAATAATATTTATCATGGTATTGTTGAAAACACATTAAGAATCTATTATTGATATACCATAATTATATCGCTGGATATCTTCATTTAACATCTTTCTGGTCTAAAGAAAATTCCAGTTCACCTAGTTCACGCTATAGCGTCTTTATTATATAACGATTATTTTACTGGCCGCAAACTCCGGTCAGCACATAAGGTAGTCGTGAAGAAAGGCGCAGCGATGACCTGTTTATAAACTCTGACATTCACACAAACTGGCCGCTAATTGACCCGATACCTCGCGGGTTGAAATGCAATGCATTTAAGACAGGCCTCGCTTCCACTGCTCTTTATACTTTTACATGTTAACATGTTGACAGGAATATGGAAGTTAGTACGAATATGAGAACATAGCCTTTAAATAAAAACGTTCTCGCGCGGGCAATCCTCTGAAAATAAAAAGATGCACGCACAAACTGTACTGATGTCGAGATTGAGAGTTAAACTGTTCAATCTATTAAGCATTTTCATTAGAGATACAATGTGTTTACATTATTTCAAACTGAACACGCAGTAAAACAGTGTTACAAAGACGCGGACATATTTCCAATGTTCTGGTCGTATGCTCAAATCAGCCTATGGGATAAATGAAGTGTATTCATTCTGATTTAGCCGCGAGAAATTTTATCTGAATTTTATTGGACAGTTTCAAAGGTCAGGTAAGGTGAAACGCTGGCGTATACAGCTATGCCGAAAAAAAGAAAAAAAAGAAAATGGCATGTCATGTAGTGTAATGTAAGGGACGCAACTCGTTTTGTCTTGTTAAAGCATGCAGTAATGAGTTACTGCTATTGAGGTTTATATCTATGTGAATCTATGAATAAAGTCAGTTGTGAGTTACCCTCCAACAAGTTCAGAGTTATTACACTTTCAATACAATAGGTCAATACAATAATCTTTTATTTCGGGGGCTCTCAAGTCGTCAGGTCTTTTGACTCCTTTCGTTTTGGAACTTATGCCCCCTCAATAACATCTATTCATATCATATTCCGATTGTGTCAAGTGCAAATACTCAAATGTCCGTACCTTGGAACTACTATGTTATGTGTTGATATTATAGTCTCTTGGCAATTACAGCCAATATTTCGCACATGTCATGTCAAACTCGTCCATATAGATCTTACCTTGCGTATACCACTGCTGTCGCTCGCACTTCTTATATGCGAAGACCAATGCTGTCGCTCGATATTCTTAATCCGCGAAGACCACTGCTGTCTCTCGCACTTCGTGGTACCCTTTAAACGCAGCGACAACATAAGCGAAAACCGCTGCTGTCTCTCGCACTCCTTAGCCCCTTTGAACGCAGGGCACTTCTTGGTCCCTCTGAACGCACGGACCGCAGTTCAAAGACAAGGACACCTCTCTTAATTTATTCAATATAAAGCATACAATGTATACATGTATATACTCATAAACAAAGTGATACCATGTAGCAGCTATAATGTTCAAACATGTTATACAAAATAAGCTAATATATACATTTTTGTATAACAACAGAATACTTATGAATAAGGATGGGTTGCATAACGTGGGTAGAAAGCATACTGGACTTGTTTATGAAAGTTTAATGTGTTTCCATTTTTGTTCAAAAAAGTGACGTGTATCATTGTTTAGGGCAATTTCTTTTTCAATTTGAATCTTCAGTTTTAAATAATTAATTAGACAGTTCATGGTAGGTCTTTGTTTTCTGCATTTCATGCTGAATATAAAATATTTAATTAATATAATTATGTAATTCACAGCGTTATTAACCTCTTGTATTTTGAAGGTATTTACCCCTAAACTGATGTCTAAGAGAGATAGTTTAACATTTAATTTTTGTTTCTCAAGAAAGGTTGTCAATTGATTCCATAGAGATTAAATATGTTTACACTCCCAGAAAAGGTGTTCTATTGTTTCAATATGTTCACTACACATATCACATTTGTGTTGGATATATTGCATTTAAAAAGATGTTCATTTGTAGCTATGATTCTCTGGATGTATTTATATTGAAAGTTTCTTAGTGTGCTTTCAGTAGTTGATTTATATGGCATGACACATATTTGTTTCCTTTTTTTTTCTCCAAGAAGGTTTTGCCATTTACTTTGAGCTTTTGAGATTTCGGGTGTTTTTTTTTATTTGAAGTGTTTAAAATATTTTGTCCGTTTTGTTTTGTTTTGCAATTATGTTTTCTACGAATGTTTTTTGAGTACATGGTGTATTATTTGTATTGGTTACAGCTTTAATATGTATGGTTATACTTTTGATCAGTGTGTAGTACATCAGGAAGTTACTTGTAGGTATTCCGAATATGTAGCATAAGTTATCAAAAGTATAGAAGTCGTTTATTCTGTAGTCGTACAATTGATCTACATATTTTATGTTTTGTTCGAACCAATGTTTATAGAAAAATGTTTTATTGTTAGAGGTTATATCTTTATTGTTCCACAGAATGATTTTACTGTTTATTTTGATTTCTAAATTATGAGTAACTTTACATCATGCCGATAGAATATTCTATAGAAATATGTTTTTGTTTGAAATTTCATTTAAGATATTATTGTCGATATTACATTAAAAAAGTAAGGAGTCTTCATATGTTTTAAGAATTTTCCGGTAGAATAATTTCCACTTACTCGTATTGGTATTATCTAAATATATTTTAACCCAACTGCATTTGATTGCATTCAGGAAAGAATCTATATCTGTTAGTCAGATACTTCCATATTCTACTGGTTGAATAAATTGAGTTCGCTTAATTTTATCAGGTTTTCCGTCCCATATGAAATTAAATATTTCTGATTTTATATCTTCAATATCATTTGGTTGATTTGGGAGAACTGTTAGTGTAAAAATTAATTTAGGGAGTGCAAACGTTTTCAGCACGGTGTTTTTTCCAATAAGTGTAAGTTTGCCATGCTGCCATGATTTTAAACAATTTTTGAATTTTTGTAATTTAGGCAGTATGTTTTTTAGTATTGTTTTATTTTCATTGTTTGTAAAAGTTATTCCTAGCGTTGTTGCTTCATCTTATGTCCAGTTGAATTTCATTTCTTTTTTAAGATGAATATAACTTTGTTTAAATTTGCCTACTCGTAGCACAGTGCATTTACTTTTGTGCAGTTTAAGACCCGATGTCATTCCAAAAAGGGTTAGCGATTCTATAAGATTATTGAATGAGTCACTACTGTCATTTGAAAATTAGTTGCATCGTCAGCTAATAGAGACTGTTTAATTTCTTCGTCAGGTTCTAGCGATATTCCTTTTATATGTTTATTTGATTGGATATAGTGTGATAGATACCCAATGCATATAATAAATAGCGAGGATGAAAGTGGACATCCTTGTCTTACCCCTCGTTTGATCTAAAAACTGTTTGAGAAAAAAGCCATTGTTAATTATTATACTGTTAATATCGGTATAAAATAGTTTAACCTATTTAATTAGACTTTCACCGAAATTCATATTTTTTAAGCCAGAGAACATAAACGAATGGTCTAGTGAATCGAGAGCTTTTTCGAAGTCTGCAAAGAGAATGAGGCCAGAATTGTTTGGTTGGTTGAAATAATTTATGCATTCTTGTATAAGACGTATGTTTTCACCAATGTAACGTCTTTTAATGAAACCAGATTGAGATCTTGAAATGATTGATGGTAATATTTTTTTAATTCTGTTTGATATACTTTTAGTTGCAATTTTATAATCATTGTTCAGTAAACTAATCGGGCGCCAGTTTGATAAGGAGTCTATGTTTTTTCCAGGTTTTGGAATGAGTGATATAATACTTTGTTTATGTAGCGTAGTTGAGTTTTCGTTATTAAATGAATAGTTAAATGAATTAATGAAATGTATATTAATATCATTCCAGAATATTTAATAAAATTCGAGTGTGATGCCATCAGATCCTGGACTTTTGTTATTTTGCATTTCTTTTAGTGCTATTCCACATTCGTATTCATTAAGTAATCCGTCGTACAGTAGTTTTTCCTCTTGATTTAAAGCATGATGTATATTTTTTAAAAGGGTGTTATTTTCAACATGTTTTCGTTTAAAGAGAGTTCCGAAAAATGAACGCTGTTCTTCTAGTATTAGAGTTATGGTTTTTTTTTTTTTTTCGCCATTGACTACTAGTTTGTGTACGTTGTTTTTGTTCACTTCTACGTTTTTCGATGTTTGCGATGTATTTTGTATTTTTTTCAACAGGCTTAGCACGTGCTCGTAGTAGTATTCCATTGAGATGTGTATGATAAATTCCTTCTAATACTTGTTTTTTGATGTTATTTCATTTTCAATGGCTTCGGTATCGTTTGTGTTTGTTTCATGTAACTGTTTTTCAAGTGTTTCAATGATTTTAATGGTTTCAGTTTCAAGTTTGTGTGTTTTCTTTTTGTTTGAAGAATGTGTATCTAATTGTTGTGTTCCGTATATTTCCTTTAATTACTTCCCATAAGGTTTTTGGGTTTGCATCTTTATTAATTTGAACTGTATTGATTATTTCTTTGCGTTTGATATTGTGTATCTAATAAGATGTTGTTATTGATGTTATAGTATCCTAGGCCTCTTTCAGGTTGCATTTTGTGTAGTTTAAGTTCAACTAGAGAGTGGTCAGTCATAAATCCTGGTTTTATGCTACATGTGTCAATAATGTTGCAAAGTGACTCAGATATTAAAAAATAGTCTAATCTACAAAATATTGTTAGTTTTGTGTTTGAGTGCAGGTGAATTTGCTTTCGTTTGGATATATTGTACGCCAGATGTCTATCATATTGTAGTTTTCAATTATGTAATTTAAAATGTTTCTATTTTTAGGATGAGTATATATATTTGTATCTAATAATGGTATAAGAACAGTTTTGAAGTCACCACCGACTAAAATGTTTTTATCTTGGTTATTAATTATAAAGGATTGTAATGTTTCGTAAAAAGTGGAATCATCTATGTTAGGGCCGTAAACGTTGATTAATGTTATTTGTGTTTCGTGTATTTTTATATCTATACTTGCTTGTCTGCCAATTATTACTTCGTTAAAGTTATCGACTGTGATCCCTATATTATTTTTTTATCAGAAAGGCAATGCCTTGTTTATTAATATGTTGTCCACTGAGATAGATGTCTCCGCCCCATGCATCTTTTAATGTTTGTGCTAAAGTAAGTGTCAAGTGACTTTCTTGTTATAGGCATATACTATAATTTTTTCGTCTAACCATTTGAAGATTTTTATGCGTTTGTCTTTATTGTTTAGCCCTTTTACATTTAAAGTACATAATTTAATCATTTAAAGAGGTGTAGGATGTGTAAATGATGTGTAAATGATATTTGTGCGAGCTGCCCAGTTAGTTTCTATTATTAAACATGTCCAGTTTGTTTCTATTTAAGACATAAGATGTCCATACAAACAAACAAAACCAGAAAACACAAATTAGGGATACAAAAAGATGAATATTCAATACCACTGAAGAAGTAAAAAGAAATAATCACAAGCATTGGAAAAAAAGAAAGAAAATAAAAAGAGGAACAGATAATCAGAATGGAACAATGTACACAAGAAGTTTCAAGGTATGTAGATCCCAGTTGATGTGGTTACAATCACCCACTGAGTAATATATTTACATTAAAATACATGAATTTTACAACAAAAAAGAAAAGTGACCTTATAAGAATTTACATTTTCCTCTTAATGGTCTTTAAATAAAACAAAAAACATCTAGTAAGACACGATTATGTATATGTTGATTTATATTACAGGTTAGTTTAAAAACCCTAACTAACTGCATACTATCTTGATAAAATATTATACAAAATGTAAACACATACAGACAGTACGACTGATGTATTCGCAGAAAGATTTGTTCACATTGTTAATATGTAAATAAAAGTAGTCAGTATTTAGTTATCTAAATCAATTTTTTTCAGATAATATATAATGCATTCTGGTAAGAGTATAAACAAAGTAACAAAACGACAACAGAAAAGCATACAAAAAACACCACAAAATCAGTGCCATGCAAAAAGGAGATTTAACAAGTGTATTATACTAACATATAAGTATTTTAATAAGTATATAATACATGTTCAAAAACGCATACATAATACTTATTGATAGTATATAATACATGTTCAAAAACGCATACATAATACTTATAGACAGACATTTCCTCTTAATGGTCCTTAAAACAAAAACACCATCTAGTAAGCCGCAATTATGTACATACTGATTTATATTACAGGTTAGTTTAAGTTCCCTACCTAACTGCATTCTATCTTAATGTAATATTCTACAAAATTTAAACACATACAGACAGTACAAATAATGTATTCGCAGAAAGATTTGTTCACATTGTATATATGTAAATAAAATTAGTCAGTATTAAGTTATCTAAATCACTTATTTAAGATAATATAGAATGCATTCTGGTAAGAGTATAAACAAAGTTACAAACGACAACAGAAAGGCAGACAAAACACACCTCAAAATCAGTACCATGCAAAAAGAAGATTTGACAAATATATTATAATAACATATATATTAATATTATGTGTTTCAATAAGTATATTTATACATGTTCAAACACTTACATAATACTTATAGACAG